>NC_085137.1:195634340-195687454 GCF_035046485.1 Aedes albopictus | reverse complement strand
ACCCGTTTGGATCGTTCCAAAGAAAACGGATGCGTCAGGCGACAAAAAATTTCGCATGGTCATCGACTACAGAAAGCTTAATGAGAAGACCATATCAGACCGCTACCCCATGCCGGAAATTAATTACGTATTGGACCAATTGAAAGGTCAAAATTTTTTTACGACTCTCGATTTGGCATCTGGGTTTCACCAGATTAGAATGAAAGAGAGCGACATTGAAAAAACGGCGTTTTCTATCAATAATGGCAAATACACCCAAACCTTATTTTACGTCCACTATTGGCTCAGCGAAAAAAAATTCTACTGCCAAAATAATGATCAAAATACACATTTTTATATTTTTGTTCACTTCTCCTAATCACGAAGATGTTTTAAAAAATATAAAAATGTTGAGTTTTCTCATTGTCTTAGCGGTAGAATTTTTTGTCGCTTAGGCAAGCATGGACGTAAAAAAAGGACGAGGTGTATGAGTTTACGAGAATGGCATTCGGATTAAAAAACGCACCGGCAATTTTTCAACGAGCCATTGATGATGTGCTCCGTCAATATATTGGAAAAATTTGCTACGTTTACATGGACGATGTAATCGTATTTGGTAGAACCTTTGAAGAAGCTTTGAGAAACCTTGAGACTATTATCAAGGCACTGAATGATGCAAATCTAAAAATTCAGCTGGACAAGTCCGAATTTTTACACCAAGAAATCGAATTTTTGGGATACGTAATCGGATCTGCTGGAATAAAACCAAATCCTCAAAAAATAGAAGCAATTCAGAGATATCCATCTCCTAAATCGATCAAGGATTTGAGATCATTTCTCGGCATGATGAGTTATTATCGAAGATTCGTGAAAGATTTCGCGAAAATTGCTAAACCCCTCACGAACCTTCTTAGGGGGGAGAAGAACATGAGTTCATCCAAAAAATTAAACTCAACGAAGCTGAGGTGAAATGCTTTGAAAAAATGAAATCGATACTGTCATCTACTGATGTGTTAGCATATCCAGATCATACAAAGCCTTATATACTGACAACAGATGCCTCCGACTTTGCGATAGGCGCTGTGCTTTCGCAAGGTGAAATGGGAAAGGATAGACCAATCCATTTTGCATCACGGTCATTAACAAGAGCAGAAGAAAAACATTCCGTACCCGAAAAAGAAATGTTGGCTATATTCTGGGCATTGAAAATATTTCGAAATTATCTATATGGAGCAAAATTCAAAATCTTTACCGACCACCAACCGTTAACTTTTGCATTATCGCCAAAAAACACAAATGCCAAACTCAAAAACATGAAATCATACCTCGAAGAGCATGATTATGAAATCATCTATAAACCGGGTAAATCGAATGTTGTTGCGGATGCTCTTAGTCGCATTGTATGCTCTATGACAGGCACACGTCATTCAGCCGATGAAAGTGACGACATGTTTATATTATCTACGGAAGCATCTATCAATGCATTTAGGCATCAAATAATAATCAAAAACCCCAGATTTATCCACCTAGTGGTGATAGTGCCTTTCTCGTCGAATATGTACTCATGAACTTTCTGTCGACGTTAGCCAAAATGTTCCTGAATCCTGATTATACTTTATATAGAAAACAACAATTTTAACCAAGATCCATGATCGATTTTGGAAACTTATTCATGGTACATATTCCGATGTAATGTTCAAGAGCAAAACAGAGCTGAAAAATATCAGACCTCTCAGTTGACTGCTTGACCACCTTAACCCTGGTCGTATATTGGGGTCAGAGATGCCAGATATACAGATTTTTCTGTATTATACAGATTTTTGACCTTCTATACAGACAAGATATAGAGTACAGAAAAATACATAATTTTGAAATGTTATACAGATTTCTCATGAAAGCATGAAATTTGAAGCTTTTTGCAATAAATTTATTAATTTATAAATTGTTGCTTAAACTTTAAAGAATTTATGAAAATTTGTACGTTTTCACACATGTTTAAGAAAAATAAATACCTGCAAAAGTTTTAAACTGTCAGAAAGTAGTACATTTTTGTTAGTTCCTTGAAATCTAGGACTCTCGGTGTCTGCTATACCCTCAAATACGGCGATACAGAAAAATATGTAATGATACAGATTTTTGATAAAAATGATCTGGCATCTCTGATTGGGGTTACTGACCAATCCAAATTCCTGTGTGGTAGTGGTTTGTGTTCAGATTTCCCGTGTTAATCTATCTGTAAGAACTTTGTAAACATCTTTTATTCTCACGTATATGGATAGGCTTGCATGAGGTTTCGTGAGACATTTTTTGGACAACTCAATTATGACTCCATTCCATGCACTACGGCAGCGGGGTGAGCGTCAGCTAATGCATGAAGAAGGTCAACTCTATTCACAATCGTAGATCACTTTGTGATCTTCGCCATTGTTTATTTCAGTACACTTTAGGTTATATTTTATTACCAAATGTAACACGATTCATGTAAAATGTGATCTTCTTACGAGAAAAATGCAGAAAATGTTAAAATTTCCATTCAAGTTTCAATCGCAATGAGAAGAGCAAGGGCTCAACCAGCCGCACCCAAATTGTGAGCAGTAATTTTAGAATCAAAAGTAGATTGAAGATTGAAAATTGATAAGGTGTTGATGCGATTAGATTTTAATTTTTCCATAAAACGTTGATCTATCCTACTATGCATTTACACCGCTGGAATCTGAAATGGTGTGATTTGAAGATATCACTTTGGTCACGATTTTGTTCTCTTGCATATATGAAGACTTCGACGATTTGATTTATCGCTTTGACATTTATTTTGTTCACTTTTATAATTCCGCTATTTGATGTGCAACTTGCATGGGTTTTGTTAAATTTTACGTTTGACCACTTCCGGTGGGACACCTAGAACCAATTCTGATTGTCTCAAATGTGGTCTGAGATTATGTTCTTGTTAACTGTTAATCGAGTTAACTAAAAAGCTGAAAATTAATGTGATGTGATGCTATTTTCTTGCTAACAGTTCAACAATTTTTTGAATAACCACGATTTTATGTATCGCTCGCATGCATGATTTTGGTTTCTTCTTCTACTTTATGGCTCGACGTCCCCACTGGGACTTGGCCTGCCTCGCTTCAACTTAGTGTTCCTTGAGCACTTTTCCACAGTTATTAATTGTAGGGCTTTCTTTGCCTGCCATTGCATGAACTTGTATACTGTGAGGCAAGTACAATGATACACTATGCTCAGGG
Organism: Aedes albopictus; assembly: GCF_035046485.1. Lineage (NCBI taxonomy): Eukaryota > Metazoa > Arthropoda > Insecta > Diptera > Culicidae > Aedes > Aedes albopictus. The sequence goes on along the minus strand of NC_085137.1, from coordinate 195,684,230 downwards.
AGTCAAAGCCTTAACCACTAGGCTAACTGGAGACTTCTATTAAATCACTTCCGAAGGAACACCCGCAACCGATTCCGAAATATTATTACAAGTTCTAGATGTGGCCTGAGACTATTTTCTTGTTGGCCTTACATCAGATTATAAAAAAACGCAGCTATGGTTCAGTTCCCTTCTATATTTTACCACTTCCGGTGGGCTACTCGTCTAGTCTCTAGTTCTGGAACACTACCGGTTCTCCCAAATATGGTCTGAGAATATTTGTTGGCTATCGTTTATCATGTTACTGAATAAGTCATTGATATGTTACATGTATTGGTTCTCTTTTACATTTGACCATTTCTGGCGGGACAACCGGAATCGGTTCCGTAACACACTGATATGGCTTGCGTCTATTTTTTTGCAACTGTTCATCATGTTACCTAAATAGCCGTGATACCTCAATCGCATGCATGGGTTTGCTTTCACTTTCGGCTCGGAACCGGTTGCGGAACACTACTGATAGTCTCTTAAATTATCTGAGCCTATTTCCTTGCAAACGTTTGTTAGGTTATCAAAAAAACCGTGCTTTGCTATGTCGCATGCATGGGTTTGGTACAATTTTATATTCAGCCACTTTCGGAGGGGAACCCGGAACTAGTTTCGGAACTACTGACAGTCCATAATGTGGTCTTAGCATAAAAGGCCATCAAGTTGTCGGAAAATCTGTGATTTGATGTGCCGCATGTAAAAACTATGTCAAATTTTATATACGGCCACTTCCGGCGGAACTCCCGGAACCGGTTCCGCAACACTACTGGCTCAGATATGGTCTGAGTCTATTTTATGCCAACCTTTCATTGTCACAAAAGCCGCCCTTTGATATGTCACATGCGTGGATTTGGTTCACTTTAATATTTGGCCACTTCCGGCAAGACACCCGGAGCCGGTTCCGGAACACAACCGGTTCAGATATGGTCTGGGACTGTTTTCTGGCTAACTGTTCATCAGGTTATCGAAATTGCCGCAGTTTGATGTGTCGCATGCATGGGTTTTGATCACTTTTTTATTTGACCACTCCCAGCGAGTCATCCGGAACCGGTTCCGAAACTCTACCGGTTCAGATATGGTCTGAGTCTTTTTTAATGCCAACCAGTCATTGGATTATAAAAAAGTCGCGCTTTGATATGTCGCATGCATGGATTTGGTTCACTTTTATATTTGGCCACTTCCGGTGGGATATCCGGAACCGGTTCCGGAACACAACCGGTTCAGATATGGTCTGAGACTGTTTTCTTGCTAACTGTTCATCAGGTTATCGAAATTGCCGCAACTTGATGTGTCGTATGCATGGCTTTAGTTCACTTTTATATTTGGCCACTTCCGGCGGGACATCCGGAACCGGTTCCGGAACACTACTGGTTCAGATATGGTCTGAGACTGTTTTCCTGCTAAACGTTCATCAGGTTATCCAAAATGCCACAGTTTGATGTGTCGCATGTATGTGTTTGTTACATTTTTATGTATGGGCCCTTCCAAGGGTACTGGTCCGGAACACCTAAATGGCCATAACTCCGGAACGGCTGGACCGATCCGAACCATTTTCAATAGGAAACAATGGGACCAGATTCCGCGTCGAATGACCCGTCGGTCATTAAAATCGGTTGAGGTTTACTGCCAAAAAGTGATGTGAGTTTTTTTGTACACATACACACACACATACACACACACATACACACACACATACATACACACAGACATCACCTCAATTCGTCGAGCTGAGTTGATTGGTATATTTGAGTCGACACTCCGGGCCTTCTATCAAAAAGTCATTTTTGGAGTGAACATATAGCCTTTCCAGTACACTTAGTGTACGAGAAAGGCAAAAAAGGTCCGGACAAAATAGAAATTTCGCACCCTTTTCCAAATTATACCAGAATAAAAATTCATTTGGACGACATTAATGAAAACTCTATTTTTCAGATTCTGAAGGAACACGTTAATGCATCTAAGTTAAACGGATTATTAACAGACGAATGTATAATGGGCCAAATACAAGAGGTGTATAAAAAACACTTTGCTCAAGAGAATATGTTAAAAATCCGTTTCACTCAGAAAATGCTCATCGATATTCCAGAGGAGCATACACAATGGGAGATAATAAAAAAGAACACTATCGAGCACATCGTGGTTTAGAGGAAAACAAGGCACAGATCCTCAGAAAATTCTATTTCCCACAGCTAAATAGCAAGCTTCGTGAATTCACGAAGAATTGCCAACTGTGCCACGAAAATAAGTATGACAGAAACCCTATCCATTATCCTCTACAAAAAACACCCATTCCAAATGCACCCTTCCAAATTGTTCACATTGACATCATGTTCCTAGAGAAATTAATATTCCTAACATATATCGATAAATTTTCTAAATTTGCACAAGTCCGGTTAGTAGAATCAAGAGCAGCAGTAGACATTGTGCCTGCTATTAAAGAAGTCTTATCTAAATACAAACTGCCAGAAACTGTCGTAATGGATAACGAGAAATCCTTCACGACTGGTGATCTGGTGAACTTTTTCAATGAAAATAAAATAACTTCTTACATAGTAGCTACAGGTCGAAGCGAAATGAACGGAACAGTTGAAAGGTTCCATTCCACCTTACAGGAAATTTATCGAATTACTAAATCTGAGAATCCAAATAAGAAACCAGAAGAACTCGTTGAGATGTCGGTCATCAAATACAACTCCTCCGTCCATTCCTGCACTAAGTACACCCCCTTTGAGATAATCATCCCAAGTTCCCAAAGCTCAAGCATCATTGAAACCGTTTATCAAAACCTACAGAAAAAACAAAATCGTGACCTAAATTACCACAACAAAAAACTGACTCCGAGACATATTAACGAACACAAAGACGCATTTGAAAAGACACGACGACGAGTAAAGACTGTTCCACGGTACAAAAAAAATTAAAATTCAAAAAGTCAATAGAAGTACAGTAACCACTTCAGATAATAGACGTGTTCACAAAAACGACTTAAAAATTCGATCTGACTAATCAAGCTTCAATTTCTTTTTTAGACTACTACTGGCGCAAATACTTGGAACTGGTGTTGGACAGACGATCTCAATACACAAGACGGACAACCTACCACTTTTTCTATATGACAAAGGAACCGGACGAATCCAAACCAGTTGCCAATACTACATTCACCATTTCAATCTAGAGTCATTTAAAATTCATGTTCAGGATTTAAAACTGAAATTCAAGCAGGTTGAAGTAAATCAATTCACTACTCTAATATTGGACACATTTAACGAGCTAGATTCAAATTTAAAAAATCTTTTGCCGATTAGAAGAAGGAAAAGATGGAATCAGTTAGGAACAGTTTGGAAGTACCTTGCAGGAAGTCCTGATGCCAATGATCTTAAAATTATCAATAGTTCAATTAACGGTCTTATTAACAATAACAATGAGCAGGTTCGTATCAATAGGGAAATTTCATTACAAATGAAGGAAGTGTTGTTTAAAACCAAAGAATCCATTCAGTTACTTAATTCAAAATCATCTGAACTATATTCAATTAACATATTTTTGAACTTGAAATTTCTAAACGATAAACTTGATCAAATTATTCAGACAATAGCATTAGCGAAAGTAGGGGTACTTAACGAAAAGGTATTAAGCCAAGCAGAGATAGAGTTGCTAGTTAAAGATTTAAGTAAGGAAAATCTAATAGTTTGGAACACCGCTGAAGCACTAACGTACGTCACCACATCTATTGCCACAAACGAATTTGACATCGCCGTTTTACTCAAAATCCCAAAGCTAGACCCAAGAGTTTTCCGGAAAATCTTCATTCTACCAACATGGTTCAATCGTCAACAGATCCATGTTTCCAATAACAACTATCTTAACCATGGAAACCAATATTATATTGTTAGCAGCCTACAACCAAGGATCTTCGACGCCAAGGACGTAACATTAGACACCACTGCATGTGTGTCGAATCTACTAGACGGAAAACCGGCCAAATGTGATTACTTGGCCAACCCAATGGAAGAGATCGTGTCGATCGACAGCCAACATCTTATCACAAATGTTCTCGGTAATTTCTCCCTGCACACCAACTGTGGGATATCTGAAAGGAACCTGTCCGGAACTTACCTGGTTTCATTCAACTATTGTGAGGTAACAATTAACAACCAAACGTTTTCCAACTATAATCAGAACATAACAGGTGAACCTATCCACTTACCAATGTATGGCATTCCCATCGAAAAACAACGCATTGTTGTTAATCTGAGCCTACATCATCTGCACAACCTACATCTAGAAGCAAGGAAGGAGATGGAACAAATCCGTCTAAACGCGACCAGTATTCAATGGCCACACTGGACGATCTTTGGAGGACTATCTGTTTCTCCCCTTATCATATGTGCTGTTTTCTTTTTGTCTATTTTTTGTCATAGAAGATCCCAGGTTGAGTTGAACCAACAAAAGCAGACTCCTGATGAAGCAAAGACATTCCAGATTTTGCCGTTAAGTGAGATTGTTCGTATGGAACCTCACACTGGAGGGGGACAAGTTAACACCGCATAGCAACATCGTGCGACATCAGCGTTCTACCCAGCACCAGGCGAAGTAGGACGTATAAACAATCCACAACATTGTGGCACCGAGGGCATCGATCGAACGATAATCGATTGTGCTGAGTAGGATCAACCGCCGCGAGACCGTCATCACTGAGTCAGCTGGATCGTACTGTGTGCAGGTTTCCAAATATATATTAAGTTAGTGAATAAACACTCTAGTTTGTACCACCGAACAGATCGTTTCGGCTTTTGATTTCACCGAACCCTCCCGGGATTATTTAGCTCGTGCACGTCTCAATTTCCGCAAATAAGGAGTGCTCCAGGCAGGCGAGACTGGCGGTCGGGTTCGAGGGACATTTGAAACAAGCCAGTTATTTAAGACGGTGCAAAAACTTTCAGCCATATCGTCGACATCGTAGCAGTTAGTAACATCGGTCCAATCCACAGTTTGCAAATATTCCAAAAGGGCTACGAAATCTAGCTTACGAAAGTTCAAGGGTCTGTTTTCAGGAGGTCGTTCAGTCCCATCATCACGTACCAAGCATGCGGGTATGGAAAACTCGAGTGGTGGATGGTGAGAATCAACGGGCAATAACGGATCCAAAGAGCAGTTCACCACAGCTTCACAATCTGGTGAACAAAAAACCAGGTCGAGAGTGCGATCAAGCTGATTGCGGACCACATTTCTTTGGACGAGGCACAAATAATCCATTCCATCCAACAGAGTGCTGCTAGCTACCGGTAGTAGAGAAACACTGCATTGAATAGAGTTTTCAGCTAAACACCATCTCATGTGGGGCTGATTATAATCGCCGCATACCAATACAGCATCACCGGGTGAGCATTTCTCGCAAAGCTCATTCATCGAGGAGAGATGATCGTTGATAATACTCACGTTTTGGCTTTTATCCGGTGGAATGTAGATACCACAAATCAATACTTTCCTACCTTTGATTGTCGACGACACACAGATTTGCTCCAACCCTCGACCACATACCGTATGCACAACCCTGCTGGCGTATCGCTGGGCAATAGCAATCAAAACGCCTCCAAATCGAGATTTATCGCTATTGGCGGGGCTCCGATCACAGCGGTACACATTAAAACCAGAACCGAACAGCTGCTGCGAGGTAATGCTGTTGTTCAATCCGGTCTCCGTCAGGATTATCACATCGAAGCGGCAATCGCTTGTCGCTAGAAGCAGTTCATCTATCCTCGTCCTTAGGCCACGGACGTTTTGGTAATATATCCAAATAGCATTGTATGTACTATCGCCAGATGAATCATGGCTGGAAGCAGACAACGTTGACGGGAGAGTATTGTTCTTTATGCTATGGTACTTGTAAGGTTTCGGCTTCGAAATCTAATTAAAACAGTTTGTCGATGTTGATAACTTACATTTATTTCTCGCTTCGAATTCACGCACATCCAAAACACGCGCCCGCGACTATCACACGCTCTGTTATTCTCCTACCGTTTCTCTCCACGGATCTCTACAACTGTCTGTCGCCAAGGTTGCCAACTCACCGATCTCAAAATGCTAATGTAGTGTAACATGTGGAAATGGCTTATATTATTATTAAGACCCTACATCCCCCCTTGACTTTATTGTTTTACATACTGTTGATGTCCGATATTCATCTAAGTAAGCTGGTTTCCGGTGAATGCGCGTTGGACGATCCGGTACTGCCTTCGAATTCATTTCATTTGTTGGCTCTATGTCGTCATCAGCCAAAAAGTTTTCCTCTTCAGTAGGGCTTGCTCCAGCTTGATCGTTTCGTGGGAAATGCTTCAGATGTGCGACGTTTCGCTTGAAAAGTCGGCCAGATGTAGACCGTAAAGTTGCTTCTGATCCATTCAAACTAACTATCTTGCATTCGTCCGGATCGAATGTGCTGCAAAGCTTATTCTCTTTTACAATGCGTTTTGCCACGACCGTATCCCCTTCTTGGAAAGTAGATGGTTTTGCTCTTCGCCTCGCATCTGCATACTCCGCCCCTTTGATTTTGTTTGTCCAATCACGGTCTCGAATTTCCTCGTCTTCAACACGACCTTCCTCAGCGAATACCGGAATTTTGTCCCGCAAAATACGCCCAAACATTAGACTTGATGGCGAAATTCCCGTGGTCGTATGTGGGGTAGAGTTGTACATGAGAAGGAATGATCGTAAGTCCCATATCCAGTCAGATTTTTGCGAAAGTTGACTGATTTTTAGCCGTTTAAGTATTGCACGGTTGGCTCTCTCCACCTCACCATTTGCCTGTGGCCAATATGGTGTGGTCTTCAAAAGTTTTATCCCGTACTGTTCGCAAAATGACTTCATTTCTTCGCTTATGAATTGCGGGCCATTGTCAGATCGAATGGTTTCGGGCATGCCAAACCTACAAAAGGTTTCGTGCAATGCGTCTACGGTCCGTTTTGCCGTTGTTTGTCTCATCACCACCGCCTCGGTGAATCTGCTGTAGTAATCGACCATGACAAATACGGAATGACCTGATGGAAGCGGTCCCATAAAGTCTACTGCTATGTCGGTCCACGGCTTTTCCGGCATCCTAGTTCGATGAATTGGCTCCGGTACCCCTGGAGAACCAACCAATATGCACTGCTTACAATTTTTCACAAAGTCTTCTGCGTTCTTATCGATTCCTGGCCACCATACCTTTTGACGAAGACGGCGTTTCATAGCAGCAATTCCAGGATGTGCTTCGTGTGCTGCCTCGAGAACACGTTGTCGAAGAGATGAAGGGATGATCAGCCTATTTCCTCGAAGAAGAATTCCTTCTATTCCGCTGAGCTCGTTTCCAAATGGTTTGAATTCCTTCGGCATCTCATCAGTCGACGTTGATTGTAAAGCTGTCAAAACCTTTTGAATATTATCGTCGCCGTGAGTTGCTTCTACGATTTCATCGTACTTTACTGCGACTGGCATCGATTTTTCGGCTAAACTTCGAATAAATGCGTCGGCTGTCTCATCAAAATGCTTAGGAGAAGATACAGATAGTCTCGAAACCGCATCGGCTATATTCGCGTTTCCAGGGATATGTTCCACATCGTAAGAGTAAGCTTGTAGCCGAAGAACCCATCGCTCGATCCTCGCACAGGGTTTTGATCTTGTGCTGAATAGAAACTTGAGTGCCTTGCAATCAGTCAGCAGTACAAACTTTCTGCCTTGCAAATATAATTGGAACTTTTCGACACCCCAAACAAGTGATAGTGCCTCTCTTTCAGTCTGAAAATATTTTCTTTCTAGATCCGTTAGAGCCTTGCTGGCAAAAGCAATTATCTTCGTCTGACCATTTTTGTCTTCTTGAAGGAGTACAGCTCCTAAGCCAGTCGGGCTTGCGTCGGTTATGAGCTTTGTGCGGTCTTTGGGGTTGAAAAATCCTAAGCACTGAATTTTGCAAATGGCAGATTTTATGGACTGAAACGCCGAACTTTCCTCGTCTGTCCATTTGAAAGGTACATTTGAACGAAGTAAATATCTCAAGCAGTCGGTCTTTGAAGCTAGATGTGGTATGAATCGACCCACGTAGCAAACTAGCCCCAAAAAACTTCGTAGCTCGGATACGTTTTGAGGCGCCCGAAATTGCTGAATGGCAGCCAACCTGCTTTCCTTCGGCCGAATTCCCTTTGCAGAAAGTTCGTGTCCCAGAAATTCTAGTGAATCAACATTGTATACACACTTTCGATCATTCAGCAGAATATCGTATTCAGACAATCTGTTCAGGGCAGCAGCCAATCTCTTATCGTGCTCTTCTTGGTTTGTACCATACACCATCACATCGTCGAGATACACAACTACTCCTTCAAGTCCGGCAAGAATCGATTCCATAACTTTCTGGAATAGCTCTGGTGCGCAGCTTACACCAAACATTAGGCGCTTATATCTGGGTAAAAATGATAATGGAAGTAAAACAATGATGTTCTCATGAAATTTCATCTATTTAAAATTCAGAAATAACAAATTCATCCGAAGAAAAAAAAAATCATATACGCAAAACTTCCCCCATTACCTGAACAGCCCGTATTTAGTGATAAACGTAGTAATTGGTCGTGATCTCTCTGAAATTTCTACCTGATGGTAGGCGTCCTTAATATCTATCTTTGAGAACCGTACAGCACCATTGACCGATCCCAGCAGTTCCTCAACTAGAGGCAAAGGATGGGTCTCTCGGAGTACAGCCTTGTTCGCCTGACGCATGTCGATGCATAGACGTACTTCTCCCGAATCTTTCGTCACCGGGACCATCGGCGAAACCCACGGTGATGGCTCTGCAACGCGTTCAATGATGTCTTGTTGTAGTAATGTGCAAAGCTTCTTTCCAATTTCTTCCTCCAAAGCTATTGGAGGGCGCCTGTAAGGCTGTTGAACAGGCTGGATGCTGTTATCAATCGGGATCTCCACAGTTACTCCTCGGATTTTTGGGAAAGGTTGTCTCTGTTCAGCACGCACCGAATTTACATTCAGTCCGATCCTCAATACTTGTAGCTCCTTCGCTGTTTTGTCCCCCAGCAAACACTGTTGGCCGTTTTCTACAACGTAGAATTTCGAGACAGCTTTTCGGCCCCCTGCCTCGATCTCGGCGCGGAACATTCCTTTCATCTTCATCGGCTCGTTCGATGCGTACGCAATAAGGGTTCGGTCTACTGCCTTCGTCATGTCCACAACGTTTACACCAGAATCTTTCATCTGCTCCCAAACATCACTTGTAATCACATTCGCATCAGCTCCTGAATCAATAGTCATCGGGATACTGACCCCGCCAACCTTGAACTCAAATACGTTCCGACCCATGGCGAAAAAAATGTAGTCTGATGCTTGCTGTTTATCATCTTCAGTAATCGCACGAATTCGCTTCGGCGGTGGCAGCCCTCTTCCAGGTGATTGTTGGCGCCGTTTTTGAGAATCGCCACGAGAGTAGCATCTTTTGACCCAGTGGCCAAGCCGTCCACAATTAGCGCATTTTGTGTACTTTGCCGGACATTGATCATTTCCTTGGACGTGGCCTTTGCGGCCACAGCTGTAGCAAATAAAGCGGTCAGTTTGACGTTCAGTTGGACGGTTGTCATAACGAGACTGATAGCGAGGCTGAAACATGCCTTCTCGTTTCACGATTCGAGGTTTCCAATTTGGGTTCCGTTCAGATATCTTGTTAATCTCCCGTGGTTCGATGGATGGCGCAGGTTGAAAAAACTTTTTGCAATGTTCGGCTGATTCAACCATGCTTGTTCCTAAAGCAACAACTTCCTCCAAGCTTCTATCCTTCTGCAGAAGTTTAATGCGCAAGTCTTCTGAGGCACAGCCTTGAGCGATTCTGTCTGCAATGAGTTCATCTACTACATTTGTATCATACCCACATCTTGATATCTGTTTGCGGAGCCGCATAACAAAATCGGCAAACCGCTCACCAGGAGATTGGGTAATTTGATGGAACAAGTGACGTTCATATGTCTTGCGACGGAATGGCTCAAAATACTCGTCCAGGCATCTGATCGCCACATCGTAGAAAGGGGGATCTAATGCGACATGTGGAACCTGGTTTACGCCTGGAAGATGGCGCAGCAATTCTTGGAGCCCAGGACCACCCAAGTACGCCAACTGTGCTCGTCTCTCCGATTGAGTTTCAATACGTTGTGCAACAAAAAACGACTCCAAGTCCAACTTCCATATCTCCCATTCGGAGGGTAGTTTACTTGATTCGATGCTAACATCGAATGGCTTGATACGGCTTGGCAGGCTCATCCTGTGTTAGAAATATTAAGGAGTAATGTAAACAAAATTGAGTTTCCTGTATCTTCATGATTGTGCACAGAAACCAAAATCGTCATTGTTGTTGTTGCGTGCCAGTAACATTTTTACTTTACCATATTTGTTCACAAGATAAATATTTGTCGAAAAATATCAGGATCAAGAAAATAACGGAGCCCAACATTACCCAGTATGTTGAAGAAAAAAAAACATAGCATAAAAAATGTTGCTCCTGGTCATGTATTTGGAATATGCCTTCCTTTCTCCATCAGAGGAATCAAATAAAATTTTCCACTTACCTTTTTAAAACCGCAACATCCCAATGAGAACACCTGAATCTACATCAAGTTCTGTCGTCCTTCAATATAGAGCATGATTAGGGGAAAAAACAACAACAACAGCCAAGTAATATAAATGTGCACTGTTTGCTTAATATTTTTATCCTTTTTCACGTTTAATTTATTTAGTTCTCGGTACACAACCATATCTCTCTCCAAATACATCAATAGATCGGAAGCACATCTCTCAGTGGTACACAACCTCTCTCTTTCTTGCTCTGCACAAAATGTCGATCAATCAGGAGCACATCATTTCGTGGTACACAACCTATCTCTCTCGGACTTCACAAAATACATTAGTTGATCAGGAACGTATACTTTGGTGGTACACAACCTCTCTCCTCCTGCTTTTTTCATTTATCTTCAGAACTTCACATGACCTTCACAAAATATCCAGTATCGCTCCGGTGGTACACAACCTTCTCTTTTCATCTCCCAGCATTTCCAAAAACAAAAAGGTACTTAACCATTTTCTTCTTTCTCACTCTGTTTCTGGTACACAACCGCATTTTCTCTATTGCACCTCATCCGGTATACTATTTCAGTACAGTGCAATATCCACCTTCAGCTATGCGTGCAATTGATTTGATTCCACTTGGTACGTAACCTTCACTTTTCTCATAACCGAAATATTTCGATTCCCCGATCATCACACAAGCATCTCTTCTTTAGGATAGGTTTCTCTTTTTTTTGCAATTCCAAACTAACCTCACTTTGTATCCCCGTTCAACTTCGTGACGTTCTCTTCGTTTTCGCGATTGGCACCATGGTGAAATGAAAGACACACAACAACAACAATATCGATGATTCTCACTAACACTGTTTTCGAAGCTTTTCGAAAGCATTTTTTTTCATGTTGCACATAACCTCCACGCTTACCTTCTGCTGGGAGTCAAGGGCAGAAGCAGCGCCCCTTTTTCTTCTCGCTCACTGTACTCGGAATTTTCGCCGTTCGCAACAACCCGCTTTTTCACTCGCTTTCCTGAACTAAAACCGAAAATTGTTTTAATTTTGATCCTCGTCGCCAAATGTAAGGTTTCGGCTTCGAAATGTAATTAAAACAGTTTGTCGATGTTGATAACTTACATTTATTTCTCGCTTCGAATTCACGCACATCCAAAACACGCGCCCGCGACTATCACACGCTCTGTTATTCTCCTACCGTTTCTCTCCACGGATCTCTACAACTGTCTGTCGCCAAGGTTGCCAACTCACCGATCTCAAAATGCTAATGTAGTGTAACATGTGGAAATGGCTTATATTATTATTAAGACCCTACAGTACTTGCCTGCATTTGCGGGTTGGAAGACCCTGACACCACACTCGGACACAGGACCGGGATGACTGCTGGTCGCTGGCAGGAATGGCTCGACTGTGCCGAGGGGACTAAGGGCTTCCATTGGGCTGGCGGCGTGCATCCCGGTGATGACGGAGGCATTGATCGAACAGACGAATTCGTTAGTTGATTGCTGGAGGAAACTGCAATGCCACCTAGGTCCGAACATGATAGCGATTCTGCAGGACAACTGCAAGGCATGGACGTTAACGGCAGATAATTGTTCTCAAAACTATTGTACTTGCCTGCGTTTACGGATTGGAAGACCCCTTCACCACACTCGAACACGGGACCGGGATGACTGTTGGTCGCTGGCTGGAATGGCTCGACCGTTCCGAGGGGCTCAGGGGCTTCCATGAGGCTGGCAGGCGTGCATCCCGGTGGATGCAATCGATTGGATGAAGGAGGCCAAGATGGATTTCTAATCATATGTGGCATCATCTCGATAGTAGGCACACTATTAACATCGTCATCATCATTTTGCGAAGCTAGCGTTACTGGCACGGTGGTCAATTGTCTAGAAGCGATGCACGGATCAGGGACTGCTGAATGATTACAGGAGATGTACTTGCCTTCGATTTTGATTTGGAAGACCCTTACACCACTCCCACACGCAGGACCGGGACGACTGCTGAACGCTGGCTGGAATGGCTCGACTGCGATGGGGGGCTTCAGGGCTTCCAATGGACTAATTTCGGTGCGTCCCAGTAGCAGGTGAGGTGAGCTGGTAGAATATCCGTCCGAGTTGCGGCGATTTACATAGGAGTCTGGTTGATGTCCATTTGATTGGTCAGCGAGCGGCGGTAGTTTTTTGGTTGCTCCATGAACTCCCTAAATGAGAGCCCTTCCAACCAAGTTGACGCCAACAAAGCTTGGTCCTTCAGCGACGGATCGAGACCAATTTTGAAAGAGACAAACGACATGTTTGAAACATCCTTCCCTTTTGGTACCAGACGAATCACGTCGCACGGTGATGAAAGATTTAAGCAACGCGCCACAATCTTCTGCACATCATCGGGCGAAATGAGTGGATGAAAGCCCGATAAATACAGCCAGAATTTTGGTGGTGTCGGGGTAGGAATGATGGAGCCGATTGATAAATCGCTGAGATCAATGGCCCTGGTACCACGATCGATATTTAGAGCGGTGGAATCATATTGCTCGGCTTCCACACGCGGACGTTTTACTCCAATTTTTGGCCACTTGCGAAATGAAGGCGTAATCGATTGATTCACTTGATTTCCACCAAGTTGACCAGACGACAACACATCAACCTTCTTGGTCAATTTACCAACGGCATCGGCGAGCAGTTGAACTTGTGAAGATAAATTATCCGACGTATCATCCACTTGAGCCGATGACTGGGTATTTAGTTTATCGTTCAGGTAGCATTTTATACTCCGTCCGTTCAATTCGACCCAGCAATCGTTGCAAATAAACATCGCTTTGCCCTGCGAGAGAATGTCTCGATTTGCTCGGTGATTGAAGCCGCAGCACTGCTGGCTAATGTGAAAAAAAGCCTCGCAGAAGCCACACCGCACGGGCTCAATATCGTTGATCTCCAGCTTGCATTCTTTGCATTGTTTCTTCTCCATCGCCATGACTACTGGTATATCGGGTGAATTTATTCCCAATTAACAGCTTCCAATGGATCGAATTCAATTTATCCAGAGCACAAGAATGATTAACTAATTCACAACACAACGGACGCGACAACGGTTACAAATTTTTAACAAGTATTACACGACGAAAAACGTTAAAATAGTAGACGACTACTGCGCGAGATTGTTTACAAATCGTACACAGTGTACCAGATGGTACACTGGTTTCAGGTGTTATTTATACAAAATTATGGTATTCATTTAGGCTCAGTGTACCAGTTATGGCTATAGTACCTCAAATTCGCCATAGTTGATTTTCAACCCTTAAAGATACAAATCAACATGAAAAAAATCGTGAACAACAGATCACGATCACAAAAGATGATTGCAATCATTCAAACTTCACAATTTGCGCAAATTATGGTAGAAATAAATCATTTTCCTTAACTTTTCGGCCTCCTTGCACCCTATTTCGCCGTAGTGTACCAGTTATGGCAACTCCCATAAGGAATGCATGTAGATAGTGCGAAGTGGAACCCAAATTAACAAATGTATCCATAACTGGTACAGGGTTCCTATCATTGGCACACGCCGTAATAAATACTAAAAGTAGTTTTGGCTCCGTTTTTATATTTTTCCTGTAAAGTATGCAAACTAATTGATCATTTGACTTATTGTTTACATTCGTCGGTCTTCTTCTTATTTTTGTAGAAATAGTTTTTCTTAGGTAGTGCGATAACTGGTACAGGCACCCTATGTTATTTTGCCTCTTATGTCCACCTTATGAAGGGCATATCGAGGTATAATTATTATTATTATTATTTTTCTTTATTATCGAGATTTTCAGCCCTCGGCTGGTTCATCTCGATCGAGGTATAATGTTATTTAAGATTAACACCTCGATATGCTTATGTTGCTATTCCTTTCTGCTCGGGATGCAACGAAAATGCATTTGGTTGCTCAGATTGATGGACCCCCCGTTAGATAGAGCCACAACAATTTCTGTGGATCCCTCGACACTTGTCGACTCATCCAAACTGTTGAAACTCAAAAGTACCTATCTTTAAAACCATTGTTAGGATAGCAACGATGGGTATTCGGCCATCTTACAGCATTACCCGCTTGTAAATGTGCAATAGAGATAAGTGACATTTCAACACACGAACACTAACGCGAGTTTTTCCAGTTTTTCCTCACACAAAAATGTACGCTAATTCAAAGGCTATTCAGATTGCATATGCAAATATTACCCAATCAAATTGGGTAAAACGGGTAAATAATAATAAAACTATCATCCGGGGCAGGAGTGCAAATGTTTTCCTCGCAGTTTCACAACTAGATCTATAAAAAAGGCACGCATACATTTGAACGTGATTTCCACTATAGTCAGTTTTATAATTTTACTTAATAGAATAGCCTTGATCTGTCTATCTGTCTGTCCTTCTGTCTATAATGCTTGCATACAAGTTGGTAAAATTTGCAAACAAGTGCTTGGTATTGATTGATGCACCAAGCGAAAAGAAGAAGAAGGTTTGTCATCCAAGCGGTGTGCCGTCGATTAGATCCTCGTCGCTGGTTGGTCGATGGATGTAAACGGCACACCGCTTGGATGTCAAAACTCTTCTTCTTACCGCTTGGTGCATCAATCCATTGAGATGACGACCAAGGGTAGAGGGTTAGGGTAGAGGGTAGGGTAGAGGGTTAGGGTAGAGTAGAGGGCAGGGAAAATGGTTAGGGTAGGGTGGAGGGTAGTGTAGAGGGTAGGGTAGTGGGTAGAGTAGAGGGTAGGGTAGTGAGTAGGGTAGAGGGTTATGGTAGAGGGTTGGGTAGAGGGTTATGACAGGGAGTTATGGCAGAGGGTAGGGTAGAGGGTTAGGGTAGAGGGGAGGGAATAGGGTTAGAGTAGAGTGCAAAGTAGGGTAGAGGGAAGGGTGGAGGCTGGAGGGTAGAGTAGAGTAGTGAAAAGGGTTAGGGTAGGATGCAGGGGCTTTGGGACAAAAGGTCGAATGGACAAAAGGTCGAATGGACAAAAGGTCGAATGGACAAAAGGTCGAATGGACAAAAGGTCGAATGGACAAAAGGTCGAATGGACAAAAGGTCGAATGGACAAAAGGTTGAATGGACAAAAGGTCGAATGGACAAAAGGTCGAATGGACAAAAGGTCGCATGGACAAAAGGTCGAATGGACAAAAGGTCGGATGGGCAAAAGGTCGAATGGACAAAAGGTCGAAAGGACAAAAGGACGAATGGACAAAAGGTCGAATGGACAAAAGGTCGAATGGGACAAGAGGTCGAATGAATAAAATTTTTAGTAGACTAAGGTACCAGCTGATGTTTCTCAAAAGGTCGAATGGACAAAAGGTCGAATGGACAAAAGGTCTAATGAACAAAAGATCGAATGGACAAATGGTCGAAGGACAAAAGGTCGAATGAACAAAAGGTCGCATGGACAAAAGTTCGAATGGACAAAAGTTCGAATGAGACAAAAGGTCGAATGAGACAAAAGTTCGAATGGACAAAAGGTCGAATGGGACAAGAGGTCGAATGAATAAACATTTTAGTAGACTAAGGTACCAGCTGATGTGTCTCTTTTATAAGAAAAAAAAATTTGATTTCGTTGTTGTTGTAAAACATCATAGTGCTGTTAGAATTCATACGGAATTTTTTCCTTCTTTTGTAAATAGGCTGTTCTTTCAAGCTGTGTTATTGTAGTATTTAGATGAAATTTAGGTTGTTTTTTGTTCAGGAATTTTTCCTTTAACCCTTTGTCCCATTCGACTTTTTGCCCCGTTTTGACGTATTGCCCCATTCAACCTTTTGTCCCAATTGCCCTTTTTTCCATTCGATTTTTTGTCCCATTCGACCTTTGAAAGATGAGATTAGAGATAATATTAGAGATTAGATGAGAGATGAGATGAATTATGAGATGAGATGAGAGATGAGATTAGAGATGAGATGAGAGGTGAGATTGATGAGATGAAAGATGAGGTGAAAGATACGATGACAGATGACACAAGAGATGAGCCGAGATACGAGATGAGAGACCAGAGATAAGATCTTGTTTAGGAAATATTCCGTACAAAAATATGTTAAAATATATTTTCACTCCCTTCCATAGTTGCGAGAATTTCATTTGGACTTCGGATAAAAAGATTATGAATACTTTAATTTCGAGGTGTTTCGTCGTAAGAACCTTGGTAAGGACCACTTAATTTTCAGAAGTTCTTATAAAGCGTTGCTTAAATTACAAGGAAACGGCGTGTTTGATTGTTGGTGGGCATAGTTATATTTCGCTTCAGCCAGGAAAAACTATGTCGGAACGAAAATTCTTCGCTGTTCACAACTGGTGGGACACATGCGGCGAAGCCGCATACAGAGGATTGAGGAAACAAGGCGGCAGCAGGCCGCCGATGTTTCTGATATCCAACGCGCCGAATTGCGTCGATTCGATTCTAGGTTAACTACAGATCCAAGATTTTGCTCGGTATAATGCAAACAGAGATTTTATACTTATGTTTAGTCCGACGAGCGTTAGCGAGTTCGGACAGCAAGCGATTTCTTGGTCTACTGCACACATACTTTATACCGTCTCTTCAGCGTTTTTTTTTTATCAAAGATGACTGTTTTTAGGATAATTGCAGAAATATTTGGTGTTAATTTAGATTTATCTATTTTTTAAATTTGTATATTGATCTTCATATTGTTTCATATCCCTTTCGTGACGGACCATAAAATAATGATTATCTCAAATTTTCTCTTATAAACATAACGTCCTCTAGAATAAAACTTTCTTTACTTCGGCTACTTTATCCACCTATGCACTTTTTGGGGTCAAATTAGGACCAACACAATTGTGCTGGTCCGTCCTCAAGCCAGTCGATGTTCTCTAGTAATTGCTAAAAATTGTCTACTTTTAGGCGTTTTACGGTACAGAAGATTTATTGTAATAACTAGCTGAATGACCCGGCTTTGCTCGGGTTTATTTATTAAGGAGGATTGAAGCAAATGCGAAGTCCCATTTAGCCGAATGGGTGCCGGTTTTCCGCAAGACCATGCTGAAGATGAAGAGATTCCAGGTGACATAAAAGCCATATGAAAAACTGTCAAAAACCTAGAATTCCGAAGCATACTAAGTATACTAAACTTTATAACAACTGATACAATTCTACGGCATAGTTTGCCATTGTGTTGGCCGCACAATATACAAATTCATGGAATGAAAATCAAAAAAGCCATTCAATTAAAAACAGAAGCTGTGTTCAAAAGATAAACACTAAGCTGAAAAGAGATAGGCCAAGTTCAATACCATAACTTGAATTTTATTTTCGTTTCTGCCAACAGTGCATGGCGATTGCTAGATTTATTAGTTTCATAGTTTTTAATGTAAATTATGATTCTTCATGTTTTACTCTGTCAACAAACAGTTCAAAATAAATTAAAACTAAATCATGTGCTCTCACCATTTTGCAACGGCACTTTGAGAAAGTGTTAAAGGTAAATATACATTTCAGGTTTCATAGAGAAATGTAATAAAAATAAAATATGGGCTCTTCAGATAAGTTTTCGTTGCGTGCTCTGTGTCCTACCAAATTGCGGAGCCGTGGTTTCAAATCTCAATCAGTAGACATATGATTGCGTTACAACATGTAAACGCATAGGGGAAAACACCTATGTTCGCATTCTACCGGACAAATGCTTATATATGCTGTTCGCCTAGAAGTGAATCGACGCAAACACGGCGCATTGGACTTTCGGAACATCGGCTGTTAAATATTTTATGGTAAACTAATGTTTTTCAGTCCGCTATCTTGATTTCCAAAATGACGTTCGATATCGATTTGAAATTTCTATTAATCAAACCCGATTGATTGATACCCATATCGCAAGGTATCATGGCTCAAACCACCATTCCATGGCCGCTATCTTGGATTATGGTCCACCATCTTGGATTTGTAGTCCGGCATCTTGGATTAAAATTTTTCGACTTCTACTCATCAAGCCCGATCGATAGATACGCATATTGCAAGGTATCATAGCTCAAACCACCATTCCATGGCCGCCATCTTGGAATATGGTTCGCCATCTTGGATTTATAGTCCACCATATTGGATTGCAAAATGGCGTCGGATATTAATTTTTAACTTCTACTCATCAAGCCCGATCGATAGATACCCATATTGCATGGTATCATACACACCAAAAATCGATTTAGGATTTCAGCAAAATGGTTTGCTGAACTCCAATCAGCAAACACGAGATTTACTGAAAAAAATCAGTGAACCGGTTGTGTTTGCTGAAAATCAGCGAAGTCGTCTGATTATCTGAAATTTCAGCTAATTTTTCCGACCGCTCGCCACTTCGACCAACCAGTTGTCAAAATAAAAAAGATGGCTGTGCACATCACTTGTTCTACCGGCACGCAAATCCAGTATTATTCAGAGTATCTTCGTTGACAAAAATATTCACAATGCATCATTAAACAATGTCACCCTTTTAAGGTATGTATCAAAGTTTAACACAAATAACTGTTCTATATTTCAGGGAATTTTCTCTTGCAGATGCCACGCAATGCCCGCAAATTGCGAGCCTCCAAGCACGAACGAACCAACAGCATCCCCGTGATCTTCTGAAGTATCAGCTCCCATTACCAACAACCGCTCCATTAAATAGCACAACGTATGATTTATTTTCAATAAAACTTTGAATAAATCTTTGCCTTTTTATCAAACAAGTCAGTTAATTCTAAATAAAATATCGATTTTGTTTATATTTATATTATTTGCTGATATCCACCAGCAAAATATGCTGCCAAATCCCACGCCGGTCCAAATCACTGAGCTTTCAGCAAACCTCAACAATTTGCCGATTTTTTCAGTAAACTTCTGTCATTCACGATGACATTCCACATTGCTGAAATTATCAGTATTTTTTATTGCTGAACGGATTGCTGAAATTTCAGCTCGGCAAAAATCAGCAAAACTTTGCTGATTTCCAGCGAAAAAAAATTGGTGTGTAGCTCAGTTTACCATTCCATGGCCGCCATCTTGGATTCCAAATTGGTGTCGGGTATTGATTTTTGACTTTTATTCATCAAGCCCGATCGATAGAAACACTTATTGCATGGTGTCATGACTCAAACCACCATTCCATGGCCGCCATCTTGGATTTCTAAATGGCGTTGACTATTGATTTTTGACTTTTACTCATCAAGCCCGATCGATAGATACCCATATTGCATGGTGTCATAGCTCAAACCAACATGCCATGGCTGCCATCTTGGAATATGGTCCGCCATCTTGGATTCTAAAATGGCGTCGGGTATTGATTTTTGACTTCTACTCATCAAGCCCGATCGATAGATACCCATATTGCACGGTGTCATAGCTCAAACCACCATTTCATAGCTGCCATCATGGAATATGGTCCGCCATCTTGGATTATGGTCCACCATCTTGGATTCCAAAATGGCGTCGGATATTGATTTTTGATTTCTTCTCATCAAGCCCGATCGATAGATACTCATATTACAGGGTGTCATAGCTCAAACCACCATTCCATGGCTGCCATCTTGGAATATAGCCCGCTATCTTGGATTCCAAAGTGGCATCAGATATTGATTTTTGACTTCTACTCATCAAGCCCGATCGAAAGATACCCATATTGCATAGTATCATAGATCAAACCACCAACTTAGATTATGATCCGCCATTTTGGAATATAATCCGCCATCATGGATTATGGTCCGCCATCTCGGGTTCCCAAGTGGCGTCGGATATTGATTTTTGACTTCTATTCATCAAGCCCGATCGATAGAAACACATATTGCATGGAGTCATGCCTAAAACCACCATTCCATGGCCGCCATCTTGGATTATAGTCCGCCATGTTGAATTTCTAAATGGCGTCGGATATTGATTTTTGACTTCTACTCATCTGCCCGATCGATAGATACCCATATTGCATTGTATCATAGCTCAGTCTACCATTCCATGGCCGCCATCTTGGATCCCAAAATGGCGCCGGATATTGATTTTTGACTTCTACTCATCAAGCCCGATCGATAGATACCCATATTGCATGGTGTCATAGCTCAAACCACCAATCCATGGCCGCCATCTTGGAATATAGTCCGGCATCTTGGATTTCTAGTCCGCCATCTTGGATTCCAAAATGGCGTCGGATATTGATTTTTGACTTCTACTCATCAAGCCCGATCGGTAGATACCCATATTGCATTGTATCATAGCTCAGTCTACCATTATATGGCCGCCATCTTGGATCCCAAAATGGCGCCGGATATTGATTTTTGACTTCTACTCATCAAGCCCGATCGGTAGATACCCATATTGCATGGTATCATAGCTCAAACCACCATTCCATGGCCGCCATGTTGGAATATGGTCCGCCATCTTGGATTTCAAAATGGCGTCGGATATTAATTTTTGACTTCTACTCATCAAGCCCGATCGATAGATACCCATATTGCATGGTGTCATAGCTCAAACCCCCATATTGGAATATGGTCCACCTTCTTGGATTGTAGCCCGCCATCTTGGATTCCAAAATGGCGTCGAATATCTATTTTTGACTTCTTCTCATCAAGCCTGATCGATAGATACCCATATTGCATAGTATCCGACAAAGATTTACCGTTAAATAGCATGCCTTCAAGGGGCAGCAGGGACGAAAGTCCTGGGGCCTGACGCACCCCCCCCCCCCCCCCCGCTTGCGAGTCAGCCGCGTAGTCGCCGGCTAAGAATAGGACTACTAACCCCAATTCAAGGTGTCAAGCGACCCGTGCTGAGGAATGAGTGATCGAGGGGGTGAAAAAGATGCTCGATCTTTAACGGAGCCTGTGGGGTACCTGGGCACCCCCCACAGTAAGCTGTCCCTTACCGCGTTAATGCAGGGCTCTGGCGTGGTGGACATTCTTTCCCGTGCTACTCGTGGGATTTAATCATGAAGTCAAATAAAAATCAGAATCTAGGTGGAAATAGTGGTGGGATCAACCCCTTCGCAGCCTGCAAATGAGAAAGTGCCGAAGTTTACCCAAACGCAGGCCTTCTCCTTCGCAGGAAGTCCGAATAAGGCGGAAGCGAGTGCTCGCGACAAACGGGGCAAGCAATCGCAGAAGCGGGCGAGGCAACCGTCAGGCGAGGAGCTGTCTGGCGGTGCCCGCAAGGCCAGGCGAATCATTACCCCGAAAGTCGGTAATAATGCCGGAAGGTCGGACCCCAGCCAGGGTTCCCGGAAAGCTGGGAAGGGTGGGCCTGAAAAGGCTGGCCCGTCCCGGAACGATGGGAATAAGGGGTTGCGACCGCTAGTGGGCTCTCAACAGCCACAGAGTAGGGCGATCCAAGGAGAGGACCCCCCTTGGACGAAGGTAGAGCGGAAGAGGAAGAAGAAGGCGAATCCGCAGGTAGTAGCGCAGGACGCCAAGCCAAGGCGTAGGAGGGCAGGTGCCAAGCGCGAGAAAGGCGACGCTATCGTCATCAAGACGGAACAGTCCAAGTACTCGGACGTCTTGAAGATGATGCGAAGCGACGCCAAGCTTGAGGGTCTTGGAGCCGACGTACGCAGTATTAGACGTACTCGTACGGGCGAGATGATCCTGGAGCTGAAGCGCCAGAAGGAGCACAAGGGCGCCGCCTTTAAGAGGCTGGCAGAAGAGGTCCTTGGTGAGGGTGTGCAGGTGAGGGCTCTGACACATGAGGCGACTCTGAAGGTCAAGGACATCGATGAGATCACCGGAGTGGAAGAGCTCGTCACGGCACTGCGGCAACAGTACGATGTTCAGGTGGCCGCCACAGCCGTCAGGCTGCGGAAGGGGCCAGCAGGGACACAGATAGCTCTGGTTCAGCTACCTGTGGCGGACGTTAAAAAGTCCGTTAAAGTAGGGCGGATAAAGGTGGGCTGGTGCGTATGTCCTTTGACATTCCACGAGCCACCAGAGGTTTGCTTCAGGTGTCTGGAACCAGGACACAAGTCGTGGGACTGCAAAGGCCCCGACAGGCGCAAACTGTGCAGGCGATGCGGCGCTGAAGGTCATAAGGCCCAAAGCTGCACGAGTCCGCCCATCTGCATGATCTGTACCGGGAAATCCTCGAACAACAGACATCCGATGGGTGGTCCAAGGTGCCCGGCCTTCAAGAAAGCCGCAGTGAACAACAAATCACAGTGCAGGTGACGCAGCTGAACCTGAATCACTGTGATGCGGCTCAGCAACTGCTTTGTCAGGCAGTTTCTGAGTGGGAGACGGATATCGCCATCATATCGGACCCATACCGAGTACCCGCCGGCAACGGCAACTGGGTCGCGGATGGGACCAGAAAAATGGCGGCGATATGGACGACGGGTAAATACCCCGTTCAGGAGTTGGTGTCTACTACCTATGAGGGCTTCGTGGTCGCCAAAGTAAACGGGGTCTTCTTCTGTAGCTGTTATGCACCTCCGCGGTGGCCGATCGAGCAGTTCACGCAAATGCTGAACCGCGTAACGATCGTGCTAACAGGGCGAAGGCCGGTGGTAATAGCGGGCGACTTTAATGCCTGGGCCGTGGAATGGGGAAGCCGTTTCACGAACCAGCGGGGTCAGATCCTGCTAGAAACACTGGCCATCTTAGATGTCGACTTGGCTAATGTCGGTACCAAGAGTACCTTTAGTCGAAACAGAGCGGAGTCAATTATTGACGTGACCTTTTGTAGTCCTGGCCTAACAAGTAGTTCGAACTGGAGAGTAGATGATGGCTACACTCACAGCGACCACCTGGCGGTTCGCTACAGTATCGACTACAATAACAGCAGACAGCGGATAGAAGAAGAGGCGGCTAGGCCAAGGCCAAGCCCTCGCAGGTGGAAGACATCATACTTCGACGAAGGGGTATTTAGGGAGGCGCTCCGCCGTGAGCGAAACTTAATCGGTTTAGACGGCGACGAGCTGGTAGCGGTGCTCTCACGTGCGTGTGATGCGACCATGCCTAGGCGAGTCCACCCTAGAAATGGGAGGCCACCGGCTTACTGGCGGACCTGCGCCGCGCCTGCCTACGGGCTAGGCGGCGGATGCAGCGAGCACGATCAGAGGAAGAGCGAAACGAACGGCGGGTGGTGTTCGCCGCGGCAAAAGCCGCGCTTAAGACCGAGATAAGAGCAAGCAAAAAGGCCTGCTTTGAGGGTCTCTGTCAGAGTGCCAATACGAACCCGTGGGGTGACGCCTACAGGACCGTTATGGCCAAGACGAGAGGTGTGATGGCTCCTACAGAGCAATCCCAGACAACCAATTTGCACGTATAATGAAGTTTATGTTCATGTTATACGTACTTTTATGCGGTAAGTTTACATCACATAAGATGCAATAAAAGTGTCTCATGCGTACAAAAGTGGAGGCGCTATACGTGCATTGACGGAAAATATTAACGCTACACTCATTGCACAATTATGGGTCACTCAAGGAGCAATCATTTCATAATATAAATCGTTTTTCATACAAAAACAACACTTTCATTATTTTTATTTTATATTCTCTTCATTGAAACTCCTTTTTATTGTTTTATATAAAAATCTGCTTGTAAAATTCACTTTAGACGGTGAAAATTACTGAAATGTTGGTGAATAATGAAAACCACAATTATGGGTCAAAATTGGCTGTGTAACAATTATGGGTCAATTTGTTGCATATTATGGGTCACTCAAGAGGAATCGGCTGAACAATAATGTTTTGTCAATTTTTTCAATGAATGGCCACTTATTCTAGATAGATCAACTATAGTAGAATCTAAAACTGGTCTCAAACCTCTTAACGAAGCGTGTTTTCATGATTTGGAATCAATTTTTCAAAATTGGGATAGAATCTCCAACACAACCACTGATAAACGCCTAAAAGTATGTAATACCCATGTACGCAGAACTGTCAATATTATGCTGCACAAAAAGTGACCCATAATTGTGTGATTTTCGATGTTCCTTGTCACAATAATGAGTCATTTAAATTTTGCATGAAATAAGCTTTAATTAGCTGCAGTCACATGAATTCTTACATTTAGAACGTAAATTATACTTTTGTTCTGGTGACGATACCATTTCGCACTTCAAAATCACTAAAGCTCGCCTTTACAGAGCTTACGAAAGCAGCGCACGCACTTTCTGATGTTCACAATCGAAGCGTTACTTTGACAGATGGTTTTATGCCGAACAAAAAATTACTGAAAATATGTATGTTTTGACGTATAAGCCCGTGTGCGATACGTATAGTGACACAAAACAAATCAACTCATCAACGAAAAATGATAATGGCTATCAAAAGCTTGTAATTAATTAGTATTTATCTATTAAAGTGGAAAGTGACTAATAATTGTGTGTGACCCATAATTGTGCAATGAGTGTATATGACTTAAAGCGAAATCTTATGCGATGCACGGTGTGCACTATTACGACGTAATATTGCATCTTATGCGACTTTATAATATTCGAAAAAAAAACAATTCTTGTCACCTTAATATCGAACTAATAACCTTTGGATTATCGAGCCACATTTCACACTTAACACCAAACACTACTTATGAAACATACTGGCTAACTGTCATGACACCTCAGTATTTGTTGGAATGCACATGATTTCCCTGCATTGTGCGTGTTCGGCAGGCTATCTGGAGCTCAATATGATGAAGCGTGATTTCCCGCACAGTTATCACTACCCCTCTATTGCTAGCACAACCCATTGTTAGTTATCAGGTCAACAAAACAATGATGACTTTGTAACTTATTTTGTCACCATAATGATGACTGCTTACTTTCTTGTAGCTTTCTGGCACTCAAAGAGCACTTCTATCATTATTGTTATCACGAATCACATCGCAATATGCCAACGTTAACGATTCCAGCTTATGCAAGTTTGTATGCACATTTTAACGAGTTTGTTTTTACTTTTATACGATTCAGTTTATACACCAATGCGAGATAAACTGACATAATTAGAAAAGCACCAAGCGAAGTCGTATAACCATCGCCGTACTCAATTATGCGAATTCAGTTGACACTTTGTGAGTTTGCTCGAACACTTTTGCGAATGAGCAAAGTTCGTCGCAATAAAACATCAGAATATCGTCTACTACGACATAGTCATACATGATGAAAGTTTATTTGCACTCTTATATGATTTTATCAGATACATCGCAATAAGTTCAGAAAATAACATCATATGCAATGAAAATTGTCCCTCAGCCGTACAGATATGCGATAGTGACTTAGATAATCCTTAATACGATGTGCAGCGTGCATCCTTATGCGATTTCTGGTTGTCTGGGATCTCCAGAGATGTTGGAGGGCTTCATTGGAGGACTTTTTCCGCGTCATGATCCTAGTCCTTGGCCTCCTTTCGTAGGACAGCCGGGGACTGGGGCTGGCGATGAGGAGAGGGTCACCGATGTGGAACTTGCGGGGATAGCTAAGTCCCTTAGCGTAGGTAAGGCCCCAGGTCCGGACGGAGTTCCGAACCTGGCCTTAAAAGTAGCTATTGCAGAGGCTCCCGAGATGTTCAGGTCTGCTATGCAGAAATGCCTGGACGAGGGAGTTTTCCCAGAAGCTTGGAAGAGGCAGAGCCTGGTACTATTGCCAAAGGCGGGGAAACCACCCGGAGACCCGTCGGCATATAGACCAATATGCTTTATTGACACGGCGGGGAAGGTGCTCGAAAAGATCATCCTCAATAGAATGTTGCGGTTCACCGAGGGTGAAAATGGTCTTTCGAGTAACCAGTACGGCTTCCGGAAGGGGAGGTCCACCGTAGACGCTATCTTGTCGGTTACAAAAACCGCCGAGAAAGCACTCGAGCCTTAGAGGAGGGGAATTCGCTTTTGCGCGGTAGTGACTCTGGATGTAAGGAATGCGTTTAATAGCGCCAGCTGGTCTGCTATTGCCGATGCGCTCTTGCGTCTGGAGATACCGGAGTACCTGTACAAGATTCTCGGAAGTTACTTTCAGAATCGTGTACTAGTCTACGACACGGAGGTGGGTCGGAAGTGCTTTCACATAACCTCAGGAGTCCCGCAAGGTTCCATCCTGGGTCCGGTGTTATGGAATGTCATGTACGACGAGGTGTTGAGGTTAGAGTATCCAGTGGGAGTGGTGATTGTCGGATTTGCCGACGACATTACGCTCGAAGTCTACGGTGAAACGATCGAGGAGGTAAAGTTGACTACCAACCACTCGATCAAGGTTGTGGAGGCGTGGATGCGGTCCAGGAAACTGGAGCTGGCTCACCACAAGACAGAGGTGACGGTTGTTAACAACCTGAAGTCGGAGCAGCAGACGGAGATCAGTGTAGGGGACTGTACTATCCTGTCAAAGCGCTCCGTCAAACACTTGGGCGTGATGATCGACGATAAGCTTACCTTCGCTAGCCACGTCGATTATGCCTGTAAAAGAGCCTCCACAGCTATTGCGGCACTGTCCCGGATGATGTCCAATAGCTCTGCGGTGTACGCCAGTAAGTGCAAGCTTCTGGCTAGTGTTGCTACATCCATACTTAGGTATGGCGGCCCGGCGTGGGGCACCGCGCTTAGTACTAAATGCTACCGACGGAAGCTGGAAAGTACTTACAGGCTTATGTGCCTGAGGGTTGCGAGCGCGTACCGTACCGTGTCACACGACGCTCTCTGCGTCATTACTGGTAAGGTGCCTATCAGCATTCTTATCAGTGAGGACATGGAGTGCTTCGAAATGCGCGGCACAAGAGGCATACGCAGGACTGTCAGGATGGCCTCTATGGTCAAATGGCAGCGCGCGTGGGACAGTTCCACCAAAGGAAGGTGGACCTATAGGTTGATACCGAGGGTAGATAGTTGGATTAATAGGCGCCATGGGGAAGTCACATTCCACCTGACACAGGTCCTTACAGGTCATGGTTGCTTCCGACAGTATCTACACCGTTTCGGGCATGCGGATTCTCCCGAATGCCCAGTGTGCAATGGTTTAGAGGAAACGGCGGAACACGTTTTGTTCGTGTGCCCGCGTTTTCGCACAATGCGTGACCGCATGCTTGCCACATGCGGGGAGGACACAACTCCGGACAACTTGGTCCAGAGGATGTGTAGGGATGAGTTTGGCTGGAACGCCGTTTCAACGGCTATTACCCACATCGTCTGGGAGCTACAGAGGAGGTGGCGCGTGGACTCGGAGAATGGCTAGTCCAGATGCAGTACAAGAGGTGGTCCAGGGGTTCGGAGTCGGCTTCGTAGGCCATACCGGTGCCCTGCGGTCGAGATCGATCCTTACAACGATTAAGTGGCCGCGGAGAGGAAGTCGCGGTAGCGGTGCTGTCGTGGCGTCGGTCTACTGCGTTGGATCCGAGCCCGCGGTTGGAAAGGGGTCCCCGGCAAGGGTCGGGGTAGGTGAGATCCTGCTGTCTGCAACCTACGGGTGCATCTGATAGGGCCTGAAGGGTAGTGATACCCTTCCTTACGGGCAGGTCAGATCGGGTTGCACGTGGGCATCAGTTCTTGATGTCCGCTCAGCAGTAGGGCGCGGGCGGGGTTGACCCTGCCCGCCTTCCGAGGACAAAGGGAGTGGCGAGGACCACTCGGGAAACTGGCTAAGCGCCAGCATGCTACCGTGATGGACTCTCCAAAGCGAGTCATCGATGTTCGTTGCTGCAGGCTACGCAGCTAACCTTGTGGGTGCGATGTGCACTAGCCCCTCTCTGAAGCAATACCTTCTTGGTGGTTCCGGAGAGACGTAGGGTTTGGCGACCATAGGAATGGTTTAGTGGGTACGAGGAGAGAGTAGTCCTGGATTTTACTTTTGTTGTAGAAGACGGCCTGTCAGACCTACACTACCCTAACCTTCTGTTAGGGTGTCTGTTGTGCAGATTATCCCCCTACCCGATCAGAAAGGCATAACAAAATTATAACCGATTGAGTTATTTATTTCAAAGATTTTTCATAACAAAATGAGTTATAAAATTCGCCGGTTAGGTGTTAAAATAACAAAAAATATAACTAAACTTGCTCTAGCCATAACATAATTATAACAGGTGTTGATACAATTTTAACAAATTTATAACATCGTGAGATATAATAAATATTGGAATGATCAAAAAATTATAACACATTTTGTTATAAATCAGATATAAATATATTGGGTAATAATTGAGTTGGGTAAATTTTAACTCATTTTTTGGGTAATTTTTATTTAGAGTGTTATTTATTTTTAGCGAAAAGTTTTTTGTATAAAAACTTGCCCCACGTAGTATATAAAAAACCCTCACCCAGACGGGAATCGAACCAAGGACGCCAGCCTCCATCTGAAATCCGGCGCCTTTATCAATGAGGCTATTTCATCACTTGAAGTGCAGGGTGGTATATGATCAAGTGGTTCTTCGTTTTGACGGCTGGTCTATAAATAGACTCATTTGTCCAACGTACATGGGAGAGATAATATGACGTCACATAAAAGTGTTCTTGATACAATTGATCGTAATGACGTCATCTTAGGACATAATAACAAAAGTGGGTATAATTAAGTTATAATTGTAACTCAAGAATTTGCTCAGCATTTTGGCTTTATCTCATGATTCAGACCAGAAATAGGTGTCGTATCTTAATCAAAGTTGTAGAGATAGTTAATGGCTTTTAAACAGTGAAAATAGTGGTATTTCACCTTCTGTTGGTGCAAGCGAGTAATTAAATTAGAACATTTTGACATGTGTTAATAAATAATTATCTAATGTTCCTCACCATCAAGATAGTTCCTGCCTATGGCAAAGTTATTCAGTAGTCTTGTGATTGGAAATGTCACCGTTTCGTAGCGTCAGTGTGCATTTCTGGAGATTGTCAGATTTGTGAAATAAAAACTAAGTGTTTAAAGCACATATTTAACCTTACATGATACAACACAACAATTAACATACTAAGGCAAAGCGAATTGCCTCGCGATCTCAAATAATGTTTTTATTTTCAGCAGTTAAACAAGAAATTCCCCCACCAGTCGAAAGCACCTATTCGGTATCTGCTTCGAAATTTGCTCAAAATGCATGACGATGTCCATTAACATTTTGGTAAAAAAAAATAGTCTTCTGCTATTGATTGGTTTTTGAAAAGCTTTTAACAGAGTTTCTCATTTTGAACTACTGCACAGATTATCACACTTATTTGATTTCAGTTGGGATTCTGTTTCATTGAGTAAATCCTATTCAAATAACCACTTTCAAATTGTGGAAGTTAAAGGAAATCATTGAAGTCCGATTGGTATTCTATCGCGAGTGCCACAAGGATTGGTTTCAGGACCATTGATGTAAGCCTTATTTTTCAACGGCCTTCCATCGTCTTTGAAAGTATGTAATACACCTGATTCTTTTTTTTTTTTGCACGGGTCTGGTTTTTGCTATAACTCAGTCAATTTTTGACCGATTCTCGTGAAATTCTGTGCACGAATATTGGTTATACATGTGTACAAAATTTCATGAGAATCGGTTAAAAAATGACTGAGTTATACCAAAAACCAGACCCATGCAAAAAAAGAATCGGGTGTATCCACATGTTTGCAGATGATAAGAAGCTGTATTTCTACGGAATTTTTATGGACGAATTGCATGGTAATGAAACGTGACTAACGACATGATGTGACGAAATTAGATATAAATTTCAAAGCTCCACAAATAATTTGTTATCAATCAATTCTTCAAAAACTAAGGTGTTTCTAATTTGCTAATTGATCCAATTGTATCATGTTAATTCAATAACAATGATAAAACTTCTAATTTCAGAATAATTCATTAAAATAATCTTGAATGGGACTACAAACTGCAAAACCTATGGAGGACTGTGAAACTTAAAACTTACTTCAGGAATGTTAACAGTTTCAATGAAAGTCATCCTTTTCATATCCATTTTGTTGCCTCACTTATCATAGCTTCATATGACCGTTTGAGAGTTACATCAACCCTAGTATGATGTTGGGGTCAATATGACCCAGACAGGCACGCTGAACGTTCACTGCGCCATCGTGGTTCGAAAAATCTAACATCTTAAGAGAGTTAAATCACGGCATACGTTGGGCATTCAATTTGACTAGATACTCTAGTGTGGCTCAGGTTCACCTACAATGACAACTGTTGGGATACTCATTTCTTATTTTTTTTTAACTACGTTGTTGTGTGATGCTATATAGAATCATTCACCAAGGACCTAAATATTGTGGCCTCATCACTAAGATACTGATGATCTTAAGGCTTAAGCACCCGTCATCATTTTTCGGAAAGTAAAAAGCAGTTACCTCGCTGTAAATCAAAACATCAACCATGAAAATATATACACTGCATTCTATTCCTCATGTGGAGTAGGGTAATTTGCCGATTGTTGCACGGCTAAAAACTCGCCTATTGTTGCACACTCCATGCTTTTCTTATGGGGTGTGCAATAATTGGCGAAATTTTAGCCGTGCAACAATTGGCAAATTACCCTACAGCGAATATATTTCATAGCAAAGACTTTTGTTTTGATCGAAAAAACTGCTTTCAAATGTTTGATGACGGCGATGATTTCAATGACGAACTGTTCAACGTTAACCAGCCGCAGTTTATCACGGAAAGATTGCGCCCGTTTGATTTGTACAAGGTGGCTGAGTATACGTGACAGCTCCTACCCGGCGTCTGCAAAAACAGTTTTAGCCAAGGTGCATACCGTGTACAAACTATACGTGCGCGGTCTGGCGCGATCTGATGCTGCGCGTTTCGAACGCAGCTGGCTGAGAATCCAAGATAAGCGCGGCAATATCTATCTGAGCTTTCTTAGGGTCTGTTCCAATTGGCGTAAAATTGATTTTCGCTTAAATTTGACAGTTCGATAATTATTTCCTTTGGAGAACTTTCAAGTTTTAGTGTCGAACTGTCAAATTTAAGTAAAAATTAATCTTAATTCGCGAATTGGAACAGACCAGGTCTGGATCATGATTCAAACTTGTTAAAACTACTGTATTTTGACGATGATGCAAATTCTTAGTGGAATGCAAAGGAACCGTACTTAACCCGATTTTCTTTTATTTACTGTATTTTACAAGCCCAGTAGCACCGCACAGCGGCGTAACTGCGTACCAAACACCACCTGTAAAATGTTCATTTGACATAAACTGCATTTTCAAAACTATAACTGAGTTTGTTATAATGTTCATATAAAGATGATCCAAATGAATTTATTTGTATTATAACTAACCTTGTTATAATTCTGATATAATTAAATCAGGGTTTCAAATCATTTTTGTCAAATATATCTAAATATAACAAACGGTGATATATCTATCAACCGTTGATATAATTTTGTTATATTTTTGTTATGCCTTTCTGATCGGGTATGGTTTAGAAGAAAAAAAAAGTTGGAGGGGTTGTATACTAGACACGACCGCAAGTCTGACGTTGAATAACGTCCGTTTATGCATTAGTTTCGATTATTGAATGCTGTAATTAACATTGATAAATACTGTGATGCGAAATTTTTATTTGGTTTAGTTTTATTGTAGACGGCGTTGATAGTGGAGTATGTTATATGGGTTCATTCATATATTACGTAATTCAAAATTTGGCAGTTTTCGACCCCCTCCCTCCCCCACGTAACAACTTCTATATGGGATATTTTGAAATTTTGTATGAAGCGTAACACAGCTCAAGACCTCCCTCTCCCCTCAGTGTTACGTAATATTTCAACGAACTCTATGAATCCGATAATGAACCCTTGAGCGGAATTTTCGGTGGCCCTGAAAAGAACTGTTGGTTTGATTGGAGATGGTGATTGGTCAATCTTGTTGTTAATGAAGATTAATTTGTCGCCATGTCATGCATCTTGATGCCGATGAAGGTTTGTGGAACAAGCTCAGAAGATTGGCTGGAATCGGTTGGTGTTACTGTTTTGAAAAATATGCAATTATTGAATAAAAAGAAAATAGGGTTAAGTACTGTTCCTTTTAATTCCACTAAGAATTTGCATACTTTGACAGATACGTATTTCGACCTCAACTGTAAGGTCATCTTCAGTGTCTTGTACTTGACTCGACTTCATCATCATGCAATTATTATTAGTAGATAATTATCTGTCAGCATCGGTCGGTGGTGGAGGAAGCACCGCATAGCATCTCTAGGTTTCATACCTCACATTTCGAGGAAATGTCAAATCTTCGAATAATCCTCTTTGAGTTGTTGCTTGAGCAGTGTTTGACGCCAGATTGATGCAGATTTCAGATCCTCTCGCACAATATCTCTGTTTTTGCTGGCTTTTGAAGTTTTGAATGGACGCGACAAGACTTGACCTGCGTAGTAGTTGGTTTTTATATGTTTCCATAAACGAAGGATCAAGGATGCTACTAGAATCTAATATATTTCCACTATGTACTCCGTTTGCAAAGTTTATGCTATGGTTTTGGACTTAGCCGGGTTTGACACATTTGTGACCTGACGCGTCGTCTAAGAAAGTAATTCGGGTCACTCTTGTGGGGAACATTTTTGAAGCCCTTAGAAGGGCTGTTTAATTTTATTTGTTGTACAATAATCGTTCAATTATTGCATGAGATGTAAATCGGTAGCTATGCCAACCAAATCCAGAACATCATCGGTGGCGTTGACTTCGATGGGGGTTTTGCGATGGCAATGCTGCGCAAACTCGAGACAAAAGCAAGCCCTCGTTGTTGCCGCGCACCAGTTTGAACTGGCTGATTGCTCCACTGGCGCCGCGTACAACGATGCGAAGGAGAGCGTAACAGCCGACAACCACCGCGCTCGGCTTGCCAAAGCATACTGATGGAAAACGCAAATGGAGAAACTGGCTAGCTCTCCTTCTATGTGATCCCCTCGACGGGTCAAGAAAGAATGATGGAAGATGAGACTTTTTTTTTTTTTTTTTGACTTAATTTCATTTTATTCAGTTCATTTGTGTGTTGTACATTATAAGTTGTTTAAGAGATTTAGAACATTTTCTTTTCAGCCTTTGTTTTACATTTTGGTTTGTGTCTGTGACATTTATTTACTAGTTAATGATTCTTGTGTTTTACATTTGATATTGTGGGATATCTTGTTTCTTTTAATTTGATAACCTACTTAACCTAACGAAAAATTTTATAACCTAATTTACCAACGCTCGGATGAGCGGATATTCCGATGAGTTGGAACTCTCGATGAACTTCTCGATGGCCTCTTCGATCCTCGCTTCTACTGTTTTGCACCCCGTGGCGCGGTGCAGGTCTCTTATCCTCGAGTCGTACGGGGCGTTCAGGATGACTCGAAGCAGCCGATTTTGGATCACTTGCAGCTTCTGGATATGGCATTTGGAACAGGTACCCCATACCGGCATCGCGTAGTTCACCACCGGGGCGATGATTGCGTTGAATATCGTTATTTTGTTCTTCTGCGTTAGTCGTGACCGCCGTTTGATCAGCGGGTACAGCGATTTGATCAGGCCGGCGCAGCGGTTTCTCAGGTTGTCGGTGTGTGCCCTGTAGAGCCTTTTGTCGTCGAAAGTTACTCCAAGGTAACCGACCTCGCTTGACCAGTCCACTGGGGTACCGTTGATCCTGATGAAGCAGTCTGGAGGGGGTAGCAATTTCGGCGACTGACGGTGCCGGAAAAGAATCACTTGTGTTTTCGTCTCGTTCACCTTTTTCTTCCAGCTGGTGAGGTACGAGACGAAGGCGGTTACTCCTTGCTGGAGTCGCGACCTGAAGGCCGTAGGGGTTCTGCCGTTCGCTAGGATGGCGCTATCGTCAGCGTATAACGCCAGACAGCAGCCGGCGGGGAGTTCCGGTACGTCTGAGGTGTACAGACTGTACAGAATGGGTCCTAGGAGGCTGCCCTGGGGCACCCCCGCGGGGATCGCGTGGGCTTCCGAGGTTGCGCCTGCCAGATGCACCTTGAATGTCCGATTTCCGAGGTAGTTCCGGATGATCCTCGTCAGGTATCCTGGGATGTTGGCTTGTACCATCTTGTGAATGAGCCCATCGTGCCAAACGTTATCAAACGCTTTCTCCACGTCGAGCAGGGCCATGGCTGTGTTGTTAGAGAGCATTTTGTTCCGGTGGATGAAATTTTCGACCCGGACCAGCTGGTGAACGGCCGAGTGACCCTTCCGAAAGCCGAACTGTTCCGGGGCGAAGATGTTGTGCTCTTCTACGAACTCCAGCAGCCTGTAGAGAATGAGCCGTTCGAATACCTTGCTGACAGCCGAAAGCAGCGATATGGGCCGGTAGCTTGATGGGTTGGTCGGGTCTTTTCCGGGCTTGGGGATGGGAATAATTTTCCCCTGCTTCCATCTAGTCGGAAAGTAGTCCAGCTCGAAACACCTCGTGAAGATCGCTGCGAGGTGTCGGTATGCCTTGTTGGAGAGTTTCTTCAACACTAGGTTAAAGATACCGTCGTTTCCTGGTGCCTTCATGTTCTTACCGCGCTTCACGGCCGCACGAACCTCATCTTCAGTGATACGCCCGGCGAAGGGGGCGTCGACGGTCTGGTCCAGCTGGCGGATTGTTTGTTGAACCGCGGCTTCGTGGGGGCTGTCCATGCCGGCACCGAGGTTGTGTGCCTCGACCAGCTTGTTGGCTATTGCGTTAGCCTTCTCCGACGGGGAGACCAGGATTTCGCCAGAGTTGTTCTTCAGCGGCGGGACAGTTGTTGGTTTCTTCTTCAATATTTTTGCCACCTTCCAAAATGGCCTTGCGTGGTCGGTCATTTGGCCGATGCTGTTGGCGAATTGTTCGTTTCGGATGGTTAGCATGCGGTCCGCAATCATCCTGTTGAGCAGCGAGAGCTCCCTTTTCTTTAGAGGGCAGCATGTTCTTTGGAACTGCCGTCTTACGGTGTTCCTCTGTTGAATGAGTCGTCTTGTGCGATCATCGATTGCGGTGAACTGCCGTTTGATTGGTATCAAGCGGATGCATGCTTCCTCGGCGACGTGGATGGCTTCTTCGAACAGTCCCAGTTGTTGTTCGATGTCTTCGGTGGTTGCCAGGGCCGGTTCTTCCGGAAGACGGCTGTCTACTACGCGGCTGAATGCAACCCAGTTTACGTGGTGGAAATCTCTTCTCATCGCCGGCTGAACTGTCACAGCAGTGCTTCGGAGTTCACACACCACGGGGTAGTGGTCGGAGCTCATTTCGTGGATGGTGATTGGTTTCGTGAGTGCCTGGTCGGACAGGAACAGATCCAGGGTTGACGTTCTCCCGGCTGGGGAGAGGTATGTTGAGTCATCCGGGAAGTGGACGGTACATGAACCGGACTTGAGATGGTCGGCCAGGAGGTGGCCGTTTCTGTTGCTCCTCTGGTTCCGCCAGAGACTGTGCCGGGCGTTGAGGTCCCCTGCTACCACGAAGTTGGATCGGTTGGTGGTGAGTTTTTGCAGGTCGTCTTCGAAGAGCTTCGTTGTGCCATTGCTGTCCACGCACTGCTTGGGCATGTAGACGGCAAATAGCATAAGGTCACCGCTTTCAGTGTGGATTTTCACACCTATGGCTTCAATGATGCTGGTCCTTGGATGGGGAAGGATGTCATAGCGGATGCCGTGTTTTATGGCGATGGCCACACCACCGCCGCTTGAGTTGGCCCGATCCAGTCGGACGAGGGTGTGTTGTGGGAGCGAGAAATTGATGTGCGAGTTTAGGTGGGTCTCCGTTATGACACCCACGTCAATCTTGTGCTGAGCAAGGAAGTCACTCAGCTCAATCTTTTTCGCTCGGAGGGAGCGAGCATTCCAGTTGGAGATGCGTAGGATGCGGGGCTCACTTGACCCCATACTTACACACCATATATCCGAGGACCTCGACCTGGTCCGACTTCGTTTTGCACCGCAGTAGCCTACCGCGGAACTCGGTGAATATGGACCACAGTTCGGCTGAACTGTAGAGTGCTTCGGCTGCGGCCTCGGGTAAGGCGTCGTTTTGTGGAGCGCTCGCATTCACTCCGGCTCTGATGCGGGGGTCGATTCGCCGCCCGGTTGTTTCGGGGACGATCCGCGGTCCCACGAATCTCGGAGATTCGCCGGTCACCGAGCTGTTTGGCAGCGCAGGGAAGTTTGTCGCGTTCAGTACGGGAGCCGCAGGGTTCTTGCTTGCCGTCCTGAGGCCCGGACGGTTCTTTGTAGAGGATTGCTGCCGAATCCGCTGGTATTCGGCGCGCTTTGGGCAGCTTCGATCGGTCGCCGGGTGTGCACCACCGCAGTTTGCGCAACGTTTTGTTTGGATGTCCTTCGATGGGCACTTTTCGGTATCGTGGTTTTCACCACAATTGTTGCACCTGCTTTTCAGGTGGCAGTTTCGTGTGCCATGCCCGTGGTACAGGCACTTGGTACACTGCGTCACGTCGGTCCGCTTGCTCCGGTAGGCATCCCACCGGACGATGATGTGACCAATCTCCTTAATCTCCCGTAGCTTGGTCAGGTTGGTTGACCCTTTGGTGAAATGCACCAGGTAGAGGGTTTCTTCTTGATCGGCGCAGTTCTCCCTTCGCCGGATGATGTGCACAGCCACAGCATCGAGGTTGTGTTTGTTTTTCAGCCGTTGCTGAAGATCTCCCGGATCCACCAGGGGCAGTCCGCGAATCACCGCCCGGTATGGTCGGTCCGATGGCTTGTCGTGTGTGTAGTATTCCCAACCATTTTGGTCGAGAATCTTCCACACTTTGGCGACGTCGTCGTCACTGGCGCACAGGACCTTCGTACCAAATCGGGTGATTTTGAACGACAGATCGACGACGCTTGCGTTCAGTTTTGGCGCGAGGACGGCGAAGCTGATGTTTTTCACCACCAGTGGTGGTTGCTTCTTCTTTCCGGGGGATCCCGGCGATGTGACCACCGGCTTGGTAGTCTGGTCCGCTGCCTCGTTTGCCAGTGTGACAAACGTGTTCTTGCTTAGCAGCTGCTGAGTCAGCTTCTCGCTGTCAGCAGCTGCTGGGTCGATCTTCTTCCGCTTCGGCTTCCTGGCAGGGGAGTTTGCCGGGTGGAACGGCATCTCCTCCTCCAACTCCATCCCACGACGAAGGAACTCGGTAAATTCGCTTTTGTTTCACGAGAGCGCAGCTTGGATACGTCCGCACTGGGCGAACACTCAGACTGGAATGGTGGAAGATGAGAAGTAGCAGTTTGCTTTTATACGGCACAATGCCTTGGCTTCCCCTCTCGAACGTGATTGGTTAGATGTGAGGGGAGTAAAATTCAACGATGCCATACAAATTTATCTGCAATATTTTTTTATAGCGGAGTATTAAAATATACTGAAATGATTATTATTAGCCATTGCCAAATCAGTAGGTAGGCTTAGGATTAATCAATATTATAATGTTTAGTAAGGAATGACAGTATATAGTACAAAGGTCATGTATTTTCGTCCAAAATAAAGATTACAGATATTTGAATCTCTTATTGTCATTTGGCAACGCTGGTTAACATTTTCATTTTCCAGCAAACCTGTCATTTTTCAAAGTTGAAGAAATTTTAAGCAGATTTATTATGCGCGCATAAGTTTAGCCTTTTGTTACCGTATCTTGAATTGAGAATAGATTCTACATCAAGCGGTTAAAATATTCCCGGTTGTTGCCATGGCCATCCGCTACCGCACTGGGAAACTGCGAATGAGCCACCGCCGCGGCTGCTTCTAGGTTGCTAGCGGTGCTCTCGAAGTAGGTTTCAAAATGTTTGCAGGAATTTGAATCAACTCTTACGTGGAATTTAGAATTATAGCCCTAATAAGGGCTGTTTAATTTTGATTTCACAAAACCAAACCGCGTTGCTGCCGTGTCGTCGGCGCCCATCCGCTTCCGAACTGGGGAAATGATAAATTATTCCACTACCTGCTGCTCGGTTGTCGTCGGTGCGTCCGTCCGTCCACCGCGGTCGACAGCGTGAGAATGTGCTGTGAGAAGAGAATGCTGAGCGAAAATGCAAACCGAGCTGTGCTCCTCCGTCTCTGATCCGTTAAACGAGCTGCCGCGCTTGTGAAGAGGCACCGACCACCGCGCTCGGCTTGTCAAAGAACACTAAATGAAAACGCAAACTGCACAGCTCTCTGCCGATGCGTTCCCCTCGAGGTGTTGATGAAGAATGAATGAAGAGGGGAAGAAGAAATAGCTTTTATACTGCCAGGCGCTCGACGGAAAATTCCAAAACTGTGCTCGAACGTGATTGGCTGGATAAAACATGGGTTCACTTTTCTCAAATTTTCAATAGTTCGCTGTTGAAAATCGATAGTAAATTTAGAGAGATTCGATGCGTAGATAAATTTGTGATCCATTCATGCAAAAATTTTGAAAATCCATCAAGAAATGACAGAGTTATTAGCGCTCAAAATCTAACCACTTTTCGTTACATGCTCAAATTTTCGGTTTTCTGAAGTTACACCCCTATACGTTGCCGAAGGACGTTATTCAACGTCAAAATAGCATGCCTTCTGACGTTTTGGCCGCCATCTTGGAATCCGAGCCGCCATCTTGAATTCCAATACCCTTATAACCTAACAAATGTGTATACCAAATTTGGTTGAAATTGGTTGAGGCGTTCCAGAGTTATGCTGGAACATACATACATACATACAAACAAATAAACATACAAATTTACATGCATACATTGACTTTTATATATATAGATTAAATCACTGCAAAGTGTTAGTTTGTAGAAATTTAGACGTAAAATTTTAAATCTAGGAACACGAGATCAACTTGACAGGGTATTCAAATCATAGAAGTGAATAAGAAAAAGATAATAACAACAGCAAATCCCTGTTCCAATCTAATTCCTGATTTTGATAATATGGAGTAATATTATTCACTCAAGTATTCAAAGTTCTTAAAAAAAACTCGTACAAGCTGATATCGTGTTCCTTGAGTTGAAATTATTCGTCTAAGTTTTTACAAACTATCACTTTGTAGTGATTTAATAATTAAAATCAATCTTCTATACCATAAAACGCCTAAGAATAGGCAATTTCCGTTGGAACTTGGACCGCCTTGGGGACGGAACAACACAATTGTGCTGGTCCCACTTTGACCACCCAGAAATCTTGTGCTTTTCAACAAAGCACCACTTTTTCTTCGCCGTTTTGCAGAACTACTCTTTTTCTATCGATATTTATCTCTGCTACCTGGATTAAACAAATACAGGTCGGACTCGATTATCCGGGTGACCCGAAAATTATTTCACCCCGGATAATCGAATCACCCGGATAATCGAGCCATGCTTCTTTTCTTTTATTTTTGATGTTCTTCAATCAAAAACTAGGAGTGGGTAATGTCTGAGACATAACCGCAATGTTGACGTAGGACAAAGGCTGGAACGAGATTCCGACTTTTATATTTCCATAATACAATGTTTGTTGTTATGATAATACAAATGGTGGACTGATGTGTTGAGTAAAGTTGTTGTGTGATCGCTTTCGCTGAACGCATTCACAACCCAGCACACATTTTTGCTGTATAAGAGTAAAACAAATCACTCTTAAGCTAACTTTAGCTCAAGAAGCTGTTATTCAGCTGGTTCGGTTACTTGGAAAGATGTAAACTAGTTCAAGAGTTATATCGTTTCGAAGAGAAATGGTTAAATTACTGTTCTACGAGAGAATTTTCATCGAGCGGATAAAATTATTAGATAATTGAACGGCGTTAGATAGATCTTTTCAACGAAAGTTTAACGTGAAACTCTTTCGACAATACTTTGTTTTCATCCAGGAAGAACATAGTAGTAGCCACTTCACTATTGCTAAACTACCAAGCTTTCAGTCTGTCGCTTTTAATTATCCGAATCATAACTCTTGAGGAATCATTTTCGCTGATCCTGGAAAAGACCGTGTATAAAACGGAAGATTTTGCCAAGACAATTGCATGAATTCATCACGCAATGCGATTTTACCCATACTGAATGCGGCCGTTTGCTGTCGTGGATGAGATTCCTGGTGCTGCCACCACGATAGCCGAGAGTCATCGCTGAGTTTGTGTGCTGCTGCCTAGCTGGGAGGTGACATCTCCCTTCTCCTTGACTGATCCAAGGAAAATAACGAAAGATAACAGAGGAAACAGCTTTTATGCCCCTAGATTAGCAGATGAAGCTCCTCCCATTCGGCGGGCTTCCTAGTTTATTCCGTTTGCATGACCCGCCCACATTGTGTCAGACGCTTCAAACGACTGCAACCGTTCTTTGAGACAATTTCTAATCGAACGGATAAACTAATTGAAGTATTGAATAGTTAAGATCATTTTAGTTCGATAAATATTAGAATGAAACATTGTTTCAGGTACAATTGTCCGAATAAGATAACGCGTTGCTAAATTTCGGGTAGAAAGATTAGTGACCGATTTTGCTGTTACTGAGCCACCAAGCATTCAACCATTAACTTTTCGAATGCACTACACTTTTACCGATCGTTGAAATGCATCCGAAAATTATCCGATTAATAACTCTTGAGGAATAATTTTCTCTGGTCCTGAAAAGGTCCGTTCAAATAACGGTTGATTTTAGAAAGACAATTGAAAACTATCCGCACTGAATGCGGGAAGCCATCGAAAACTGCCGCCGCCTGCTGCCGTGAATGAGATTCCTGGTTCTATCAGATAGATAGCCGAGAGCCGTCGTTGGGTTGGTGCGCAGCTACCCAGCTGCGGAGGTAACTTCCATTGCCGGGCCCACCGCAGCCGTGATCAGTGGATGAGATTCCTGGTGCTATCACTCGTCGAAGCTGACGTGCTGCTGCGCAGCCTTCGACGTGATATCCACCTCCACCCTCCCTGACTGATCCAATGAAAATGACGAAAGAAATCAGAGGGAACAGCTTTTATGCCCCTAGATTAGCAGATGAAGCTCCTCCTATTCGGCTTTCCAGTTTATTTCGATTGCATGACCCGCCCCTCATGCTTCGGACGCTTCAAACGATTTTCAATCAAGAAATGAGAGAAATTTTCATTTAACAAATAAAGTAACCAAAATATAAAAAGATTTAGATCATTTTAATTCGAAAAATGCTAGAATTAAACAAGGGATCATCCTTAAATTACGGCACACAAAAATTAGTCATTTTCAACCCCTCCTCATCCCTATGTCACACTTTTTGTATTTGACCTCTGAAATTTTTGTATGGGTCGTCACGCTTTGCTGACTCCCCCTTTAAACGTGACGTAATTTCTGGACGCTACCCAATGTTTCACGAAAAATGGTTCTGATAGGACAATGCGTTGCTAAATTCTGGGAGGAACGATTAGTGGCCGGAATTCAATTTTTCATTTTTCGATTGAACCACACTTTTCTCGATCCATGGAATGAAATTATCTGATTTACAACTCTTGAGGAATTATTTTCGGTGGTCCTGAAAAGGACCGTTGGATAATTGACGATTTAAGGAACGAAATGGCATGAAAATATCATGTCACGCAATGCGTGTTGGTTTTCTCCTCGCTAAATACAGGATGCAACCGAAAACTGGTACGCCGCTTTCTGCCATTCATGAGATTCCTGGTGCTATCCGCACGATAGCCGAGAGTTGCGGCTGGGTTGATGTGCCACTGCTCAGCTGTGGAGGTGACATCCACCCTGCCTGACTGATCCAACGAAAATGTCGAAAGAAATCAGAGGGAACAGGTTTTATGCCCCTAGATTTGCAGATGAA
The DNA here is from genome assembly GCF_035046485.1 of Aedes albopictus. Classification (NCBI taxonomy): domain Eukaryota; kingdom Metazoa; phylum Arthropoda; class Insecta; order Diptera; family Culicidae; genus Aedes; species Aedes albopictus. The sequence goes on along the minus strand of NC_085137.1, from coordinate 195,642,034 downwards.
GCTCCTCCCATTCGGCTGGCTTTCCAGATTATTTCGTTTGCGTGACCCGCCCCGCTTGCACCAGACGCTTGATACGGTTAATCAACCGAGAAATGAGAAAATTTTCATTTAACGAATAAAGTTACCAAAATATTGGAAGATTTAGATTATTTTAATTCGAAAAATGATTAAATTAAACAATGTTTCACGAAAAATGGTCTGGATAGGATGAAGCGTTGCTAAATTCCTGGTGGAATCATTAGTGGCCGGCATCATTATTGTTGCGGGGCCACAAAGAATACAATTTTTCACTTTTCGGTTGCACCACACTTCTACCGAGCGATGGAATGAAATAATTATCTGATTCACAACTCTTGAGGAATAATTAGCTAGGGTCCTGAAAAGAACCGTTTGAATATTGAACGATTTCAGACAGAAAATTGACATGAATCAATCATGCCACGCAATGCGTGTTAGATTTTCCCGTGCTGAATGCTGAACGCCGTCGAAAATTGGCCCGCCGCTTGCTGCCGTGGATGAGATTAGTGATCGCCTTCACTGTTGCTGAACCAACACCAAGAATTCAATCTTTCACTATTTGTTTTCACTACACTTTCTCGGTCTATGGAGGAAATTTATCCAATTAACTCTCTAAGAAGCATTTTCGATGGTCCTGCAAAGAACCGTTTGAATTATGGACGGTTTTAGGAAGAAATTGAAGTCAATTCATCATGCCACGCAATGCGTGTTGGATTTCTCCATGCTGTTTGCTGGAAGCCGTCGAAAATTGGCCCGCCGCTTGCTGCCATGATTGCGATTCCGGATTTTGCTGCTGCCTCTGCCACCACCGTCGATCAATCCGATGTTCAAACACTTCCTTGGTCTGCCGCGTTAGACGGTTAGAAGGTGAATGTGCAACAGCACCCTTGCCGACAACCACCGCCACCGAGCCGACACGGCCGTCAAAGAAGAATGAGCGAAAACGCAAAAGAAGAAAGTGGGCAGCTCTCGTTCGATGCGTTCACCTCGAGACGACAAAGACAAATGAGGGAAGATGCGAAGAAGCAGTAGCTTTTATATTCGACGGGAGCATCCAAAATGTGCTCGATCGTGATTGGCTGGAATAAACATGGGTTTACTTTTCCCAATTTTTCAATAGTTTGCTATTGAAAATCAGCAAATGTTAATATTGGACATAATTGGTGTAAAGATTTCCAATCGATTGGAGCCAAAATTTTGAAAATTCAACGAGAAATGGCTGAGTTATTAACGCTCAAAATCTCCACTTCAAACGTAACGCGGCCGATTTCTGAAAATTTAGAATGACACCCGGTATAGAAAAGAGAGACGTAGTCCTACGTCAAAACTGTACCTTAAACATAAACGCTAACATACATGACGTTGTAATGCCTAAACTTAACGTCTGGTATTATTACAAGCATGTTTTTTGAAAACGAAATTTTAGCTGAAAAATGTGAAAAAATTAAAACAATTTTCAAATAGGCTAAATCTTATTTACAGATGTTGTATTTGATGTTTATCACATTTTCAACATACTGTAATCTAAAAATTTGTAAAAAAAGCAAAAACAAAGTTTTCCCCGGATAATCGAGCCATTTTTGCCGGATAATCGAGCCCCGGATAATAGGGCCCCCGGTTAATTGAACCCCTGGATAATCGAGTCCGACCTGTATTTATAAAAATGCGACAGATAAAATTATTTCAACTTCTTAGGTGATTGTTTACTTTTTGTTTAACTTATTGTGTCGTTATTTAAAAACAATTCCAATCAAAGCTGAGGCTCAGAAATACAAGTTAGAGTAATACCTCGGTCGTAAAAATTATTTACATCACATATTGAAAAAAATTGAAAAAAAAAGTTTAAACCAATGCCGAAAAACAGCACGATTGTGCTGCTTCGTCCCGAAAGGGATATATTGCCATCATCCGTTCCGTAAATCCAACATTTTACCACGAAGTTCTATGGATGGGATCAGTCGTAGATAGTATTATCCAAAAAAGCAAATTAAACACCAATTCGAAAAGCAGGCTCAATTCCAAAGGGAGCAGTATGTTAAGAATGAACATTTGGGCAGGAGCACATATTTTGGGCACTTGATGCTATAACCGGTTGGAGCGAGCATCGAACCCTCACTCCGTGGCACAGCCCAAACGACTGACTGACCGCTAGCCGCACGATCACAAAGCCTTAACAAATACTTCACAATTTTGCCATGTAATTTGTATTATTTTCCCACAATTGGCAACAAAGCTACCCATTTTTCAGAGATGGTAATTAGCATGATAACTCAACATTGTAAAATTATCGTTAAATGATATGCACATACAATGTACTACACATATTAACCTCCCTTTAATGTATGGTAAGGATGCTGTTCGTCCTGATGCAGAATATGCCAGACTGCCCATTGCGACAAACCCAGCTGTAAAGCACTTCGGCGTGTACTTTAATCTATGGTTGTTGTCGAAATAATTCCAGAACTCTTTCTTCGTCGCCAACATTTACTCGCCTCGTTGATTAGTTGCGGATATATTTTGAAAACAGATCCTTCACGCAACCGTTGATATAGGTAGGTACATCAATAAACGCAGGCACGCTAGGCGTGACACGATCCGGAAATCGCTGCTCATATTCGCGCCTAGCAGCAGTAGCTGAACCATTGCACTGGGCATATACCCACACCATATCAGCAATCTCGTTCGGGGGATACATTTTCGTCACAACCTTCGAATAAAATCACCAATTTATTTCATGCACGCACAACCGAAAAAAAAATATTTTATTTAATCAATTGATATTGGTACTTAGTTTTTTGACGTAGGACTACGTCTCTCTTTTCTATACCGGGTGTCATTCTAAATTTTCAGAAATCGGCCGCGTTACGTTTGAAGTGGAGATTTTGAGCGTTAATAACTCAGCCATTTCTCGTCGAATTTTCAAAATTTTGGCTCCAATCGATTGGAAATCTTTACACCAATTATGTCCAATGTTAACATTTGCTGATTTTCAATAACAAACTATTGAAAAATTGGGAAAAGTGAACCCATGTTCACTCCAGCCAATCACGATCGAGCACATTTTGGATGCTCCCGTCGAATATAAAAGCTACTGCTTCTTCGCATCTTCCCTCATTTGTCTTTGTCGTCTCGAGGTGAACGCATCGAACGAGAGCTGCCCACTTTCTTCGTTTGCGTTTTCGCTCATTCTTCTTTGACGGTCGTGTCGGCTCGGTGGCGGTGGTTTTCGGCAAGGGTGCTGTTGCACATTCACCTTCTAACCGTCTAACGCGGCAGACCAAGGAAGTGTTTGAACATCGGATTGATCGACGGTGGTGGCAGAGGCAGCAGCAAAATCCGGAATCGCACCCACGGCAGCAAGCGGCGGGCCAATTTTCGACGGCTTCCAGCAAACAGCACGGAGAAATCCAACACGCATTGCAACATGAATTGATTTCAATTCCTTCCTAAAACCGTCCATAATTCAAACGGTTCTTTGCAGGACAATCGAAAATGCTTCCTAGTGAGTTAATTGAATAAATTTCCTCCATCGACCGAGAAAGTGTAGTGAAAACAAATAGTGAAAGATTGAATTCTTGGTGGTGGTTCAGCAACAGTGAAGGCGATCACTAATCTCATGCACGGCAGCAAGCGGCGGGCCAATTTTCGACGGCGTTCAGCATTCAGCACGGGGAAATCTAACACGCATTGCGTGGCATGATAAATTCATGTCAATTTTCTGTCTGAAATCGTCCAATATTCAAACGGTTCTTTTCAGGACCATAGAAAATTATTCCTGAAGAGTTGTGAATCAGATAATTATTTCATTCCATCGCTCGGTAGAAGTGTGGTGCAACCGAAAAGTGAAAAATTGTATGCTTTGTGGCCCCGCAACAATAGTGATGCCGGCCACTAATGATTCCACCAGGAATTTAGCAACGTTCTATCATATCCAGATCATTTTTCGTGAAACATTGTTTAATTTAACCATTTTTCGAATTAAAATAATCTAAATCTTCCAATATTTTGGTTACTTTATTCGTTAAATGAAAATTTTCTCATTTCTCGGTTGATTAATCGATTGATGCGTCTGGAGCATGAGGGGCGGGTCATGCAAACGAAATTAACTGAAAAGCCAGCCGAATGGGAGGAGCTTCATCTGCAAATCTAGGGGCATAAAACCTGTTCCCTTTAATTTCTTTCGTCATTTTCGTTGGATCAGTTAGGCAGGGTGAATGTCACCTTCATAGCTGAGCAGTGGCACATAAACCCAGCCGCAACTCTCGGCTATCGTGCGGATAGCACCAGGAATCTCATCCATGGCAGAAAGCGGCGTACCAGTTTTCGGTGGCATCCTGTATTTAGCAAGGAGAAAACCAACACGCATTGCGTGACATGATGTTTTCATGCACTTTCGTTCCTAAATCAAACGGTCCTTTTCAGGACCACCGAAAATAATACCTCAAGAGTTGTAAATCAGGTAATTTCATTCCATTAATCGAGAAAAGTGTGGTTCAATCGAAAAATGAAAAATTGAATTCCGGCCACTAATCGTTCCACCCAGAATTTAGCAACGCATTGTCCTATCAGAAACATTTTTCGTGAAACAGTGTGGAGCGCCCAGAAATTACGTTACGTTAAAAGGGGAGGGGGTCAACAATGTGTGACGACCCATACAAAAATTTCAGAGGTCCCATACAAAAAGTGTGACAGTGATGAGGAGGGGTTGAAAATGACTAATTTTTGTGTGCCGTAATTTAAGGACGATCCCTTGTTTAATTGTAGCATTTTTCTAATTACAATGATCTAAATCTTTTTATATTTTGGTTACTTTTTTTGTTAAATGAAAATTTCTCTCATTTCTTGGTTGAAAATCGTTTGAAGCGTCCGAAGCATGCGGGGCGGATCATGCAATCGAAATAAACTGGAAAGCCAGCCGAATGGGAGGAGCTTCATCTGCTAATCTAGGGGCATAAAAGCTGTTCCCTCTGATTTCTTTCGTCTAATTTTTTCTTTCGACATTTTCGTTGGACCAGTCAGGGAGGGTGGAGGTGAATATCACCTACACGGCTGCGCAACGGCACGTCAACTGCGACGAGTGATATCACCAGGAATCTCATCCACTGACCACGGCTGTAAGCGGTAGGTCCGGCAAGGATAATGGAAGTTACCTCCGCAGCTGGGTAGCTGCGCACTAACACAGCGACGACTCTCGACTATCTATCTGATAGAACCAGGAATCTCATTCACGGCAGCAGGCGGCGGCAGTTTTCGATGAATTCCCGCATTCAGTGCGGTTAATTTTCAATTGTCTTTCTAAAATCAACCGTTATTTGAACTGACCTTTTCAGGACCAGAGAAAATTATTCCTTCAGAGTTATGAATCGGATAATTTTCGGATATATTTCAACGATCGGTAAAAATGTAATGCATTCGAAAAGTGAATGGTTGAATGCTTAGTGGCTCAGTAACAGCAAAATCGGTCACTAATCTTTCTACCCGAAATTTAGCAACGCGTTATCTTATTCGGACAATTGTACCTGAAACAATGTTTCATTCTAATATTTATCGAACTAAAATGATCTTAACTATTCAATACTTCAATTAGTTTATCCGTTCGATTAGAAATTGTCTCAAAGAACGGTTGCAGTCGTTTGAAGCGTCTGACACAATGTGGGCGGGTCATGCAAACGGAATAAACTAGGAAGCCCGCCGAATGGGAGGAGCTTCATCTGCTAATCTAGGGGCATAAAAGCTGTTTCCTCTGTTATCTTTCGTTATTTTCCTTGGATCAGTCAAGGAGAAGGGAGATGTCACCTCCCAGCTAGGCAGCAGCACACAAACTCAGCGATGACTCTCGGCTATCGTGGTGGCAGCACCAGGAATCTCATCCACGACAGCAAACGGCCGCATTCAGTATGGGTAAAATCGCATTGCGTGATGAATTCATGCAATTGTCTTGCCAAAATCTTCCGTTTTATAAACAGTATTTTCCAGGATCAGCGAAAATGATTCCTCAAGAGTTATGATTCGGATAATTAAAAGCGACAATATGAAAGCTTGGTAGTTCAGCAATAGTGAAGTCGGCCACTAATATGTTCTTCCAAGATGAAAACAACGTATTGTCGAAAGAGTTTCACGTTAAACTTTCGTTGAAAAGATCTATCTAACGCCGTTCAATTATCTAATAATTTTATTCGCTCGATGAAAATTCTCTCGCAGAACAGTAATTTAACCATTTCTCTTCAAAACGAAATAACTCTTGAACTAGTCAACATCTTTCCAAGTAACCGAACCAGCTGAATAACAGCTTCTTGAGCTAAAGTTTGCTTAAGAGTGATTTGTTTTACTCTTATACAGCAAAAATGTGTTTTGGGTTATGAATGCGTTCAGCGAAAGCGATCACACAACAACTTGACTAACACATCAGTCCACCATTTGTATTATTATAACAACAAACATTGTATTATGGAAATATAAAAGTCGGAACCTCGTTCCAGCCTTTGTCCTACGTCAACATTGCGGTTATGTCTCAGACATTACCCACTCCTAGTTTTTTTATAAATTTACTTACTTAAAATGTTGTTTTTTATTACGTGTAGGTACGTGTATAAATGTTTTACATTTTATCTTTACCGCATTGGGTGCATGGTGTGTCTTCTTCATATTTCATACAGATTGGATGAAAAGTGTTGGCACGCAAAGAAGCCACACGAGAAAGAAAGCGTTGCAAATAGAAAAAAAGGCTATCCAGGAAGAATTCAAAAAGCAGACCGAACTTCTAATAGATATCCCAAAACAAGGTTCTGGCTGATCGAATGACGGAAACACTTCTAGAACTTTTTTTTTTCAAGGATCCAGCGACAACACGCTCTATCACAGGATTGAACGTGCAAATAATTGACCGATTCGCAAATATATTATCTGTAATCTCGTCGGGTCACGAGATAAACGCAGATAAATTGCAATCGAAACCGGAGAGCTGTACGAAACCTGTACGGGTGGGTGGTACAAAATGCCGTCGAGTGTTCACCGAATTTTGAAACAAAGCGCTAATACCGTCCGGAATTCCTTCGTTCCTGTGGGAAGTCTGTCAGAACAACTGCTGGAATGTCAAAACAAAGACATCAAAAATTTCAGAGAGCAGCGAGCAAGAAAGTGTTCACACTAGGGTGCCAATGAAAATCGACTTTTAGAATTTCAAAAACGGGTAGGGCAATTCATGTATTTTGGACAGGGTGAGGACAATGTTGCAAACATTGTCCCTTAAATTCCTTAAAAACCAATTGAATATTTTGCAAAGTTACTAATACGCTTATAATATGACTGTACTTTGCGTTCCTGGTGACAAAAACCTTAACGAAAGCGTTTTAAGCTGAGAAAATCACAATTTCCAATCGCCTGTTAGAATTGCATTTTGGACACCGAACATATGTTTTGGACACCCACATGTATATATAATTTGGACAGGGCAATTATCTTAATGTTTAGCTATGAATACTGCTAGATCATGGAAGTAGCATAAATTAACAAATATTTTCTTGCAAATAATCAAATGTCTCCGCTTAACAGACATCTATTTTGATAACTATTACAGTTTTTGTTAAAATCGATGAAATATCACCAGACCCACATAATACGCCTCCAAGTATGCAATCGCACAGCATCCCCATGTAGTTCGTCAGATGACAAAAATA
>NC_085137.1:195626786-195634317 GCF_035046485.1 Aedes albopictus | reverse complement strand
AGACGTAGTCCTACGTCAAAAAGCAATTGGTGTTCAGTGGGAATCGAACTTTGGTCCTTTGATTGAGAACTGTGCGTTATCTCTATTGGCTATATTGCCAAGTTGAAAATAAAGAGTTAACAGTAAATGGCATGAAACGAATAAAAATTAGCATGATACGGTGCGAGACTTGTGGTGGGAGCGTTGTTGTTGTGCATTGAGTGGCACCAAAAGTAATGCCCTGCAAGAGGCCCGGAATTCACATCGTTGTTGGAATCTATACATCACTTATTGTAAGTCATCTGCTAGTATGAAAACCTATATATTTGGTTAAAATTATTGCTACCATGGTTGGAATGTGTCAACAACAACAAAAATACAAATTTGTGATGAATACTATTTTTTTTCTTTTTCTCCATCATACAAATATGTAAATAAAACCATTTACGATTTCCGAGATTAAGATTCGACTATTAAAAGTGCAGTAACAATCATATGCGTCTGTAAAAATGAATATACGATTTCTACGATTTCATTCACTTCGTATACGACGCAAGTGTGACGCAAACGATCAATATACAACATTGTTATAGTTGTATACGATTTCACCGATTTTCATCATACCTTTAGGTAGCAAACTCGATTTAGCAGATTCATATACGATGTGAAACGACGATTTCCACGATTCAAAGAAAACATATATACGATTCTAACTAACTTGCAACTTTACACTAAAAATGTATGTTTTTTCACGATTCTATCCGATTCTGTGCGATCCTACCGATAGTATCTCGCACCTTTTATGATCGGAGACGACTATATGAAACAAAATCGCAATTGAAATTTAATTTTGCATGAAATGCGATTTTACGCAATCATTGTCAGCAAATATACATATTATTATACCTTCTGAGATGAACCAGCCTCGGGCTGAAAATCTCATAAATAAAGACATAAAAAAAATATTATACAATTCTGATTCAATATATGAAAATATACGATTTTTTCCACACAATGATTTACGATATGTGATTGGCTGGGCACTTCGTCTCCACTACCACGGCCGGACCGACGTTGAACACCAGCAATCATGTACTTAGTTTTTGTGGTGTTAATCGTAAGTCCAATCCTCGCAGTCTCCCTCTTAAAAGGTACGAACGCCTCTTCCACGGCCCGACGGTCGATTCCGATGATGTCGATATCGTCCGCGAAGCCCAGGAGCATATGCGACTTCGTGACAATGGTTTCGCTCCTGTGCACACCAGCTCTTCTTATCGCTCTTTCCAGTGATATGTTGAACAGTAAGTTCGAAAGAGCATCGCCCTGCTTCAGTCCGTCAAAGGTTACGAACAATGACGAAATTTCATCCGCAACCCGTACACTTGATTTCGATCCGTCAAGCGTCGCACGAATCAGTCTAATCAGCTTCGCCGGAATGTTCGATCATAATCTGCCATAACTCGTTTCTCTTCACTGAATCGTACGCCGCCTTGAAATCAATAAACAGATGATGGGTCTGCAAGTTGTACTCCCGAAATTTATCGAGAATCTGCCGCAGGGTGAACATCTGGTCCGTCGTTGATCGGCCCTCACGAAATCCTGCCTGATATTCGCCGACGAAGGACTCCTCAATCGGCCTCAGCCTGTGGAACATAACTCCGGACAAAATTTTGTACGCTGAATTGAGGAGTGTTGTTCCTCTGTAATTCGCGCACTCCAGTCGATGCCCTTTCTTGAAAAGAGGGCAAATGGGACCATCCAACCAACTAGCGGGCAGTTCTTCCTCCTCCCATATCTTCAATATAATACGGTGTAAGAGTTGATACAGCTGCTCACTACCGTGCTTGAGAAGCTCGGCCGGGAGTTCGTCCTTCCCAGCAGCCTTGTTGTTCTTCAGTCCTCTAATGGCTGTCTTGACCTCGTCTAGCGTTGGAGGTTCCACAGCTTGTCCGTCGTCGTCGATTCGAATTCTGTCCGTCGCTCTTCCACTCCCACCGTTCAACAATACCTCGAAGTGCTCTCTCCACCTGGCAGTTACCATTGTCTTGTCTGTCAGCAAGTTTCCATTACGGTCGTTGCACATGACGGGAGAAGGCGCTGTTTTTCTCCGCACGCCATTGACAGTTTCGTAAAATCTCCGCATATCATTCTGTTCCATACTCTCTTGCGTCTGAGCAATCACATTTTCCTCGTGCTCTTTTTTCTTTTTGCGGTGGATTCGTTTTTCGGCTACTCTTGCTTCCCTGTATCGCTCCCTGCTCTGCCGGGTCCCCGACACAAGCATCCGACTGCTGGCAACATTCTTCTCGTCCGTTACCCTCTTGCACTCCTCGTCGAACCACCCGTTGCTAGGTCGTCTTTGAGCACCGCGTCACCTCCCGCGCTGCTGTACTCATCGCTCCGTGGATAGACTCCCACAGAGTATTGAGCTTATCGCTCTCGTTGATCTCACTTATCCGCTCGTCCAGCTTCTGGTGATAGTCAGTGTGGGATGTGAATAATGATTAGTGATATTCCCCTTGCGTGTCCTTCCTCTAGTAAGCATCGGTGACAGCAACCATCATGACGAGACAGGGAGTGTGTTGCTGCCTCATTGAGGAGTGGAGCTTTGGCGGAGCTAGTCGCCTGTATTGCGAGGTCCCGTATCATGCCAAGTGATTCTACTGCAGTTTGCTAAGAATGTTGGAAACGGATTGTGATAGTGAGTTGCGTAATGTTCACAGTCAGCTACCGTAACGTCTGCTGAAAACCGCTGGATGTTGAAACGCATCGATCGCCGGTTCCTAGAGTCCGACACGGTTGATAACCGAGCTCGAATCTTACTAACTACGAGATAGTGATCTGAGTCGATGTTGGGATCTCGAAAAGTACTAACATCAATTACGTCCGAGAAATGTCGGCTATCTACCAGCACATGGTCGATTTGGTTGCAAGTATCGCCGTTTGGGTGTCTCCAGGTGTGCTTGCGGATATCCTTGCGTGCAAAGTAGGTGCTACTAATGGCCATTCTCCTGGCGGCAGCAAAGTTGACTAATCTCAGGCCGTTGTCATTAGTGACGGAGTGAAGGCTCTCCGTACCGATGATTGGACGGAAAAAGTCCTCTCTTCCGACCTGCGCGTTGGCGTCACCGATGACAATCTTAACGTCGTGTTTTGGGCATTCTCCATAGGCCTTGTCAAGACATTCATAAAACGCATCCTTCACATCATCGGTTTTCTCGTTGGTCGGCGCATAGACATTGATCAGGCTGTAGTTAAAGAATTTGCCCCAGATCCTCAATACGCAGATCCGCTCGTTGATCGGCTTCCACCTCATAACTCGCTTCATCTGTTTCTCGATCACTATGAATACGACCTCATGTTCTGCCTTATCGTTGCCGCTGTGGTAGATGTTATATCGTCGGTTTCCTGCAATAGGGGCACAACTCAAAATTTGTCATTTTTGAGATTTTGATGGCAAATGATGAAAAACTATGTAAAATTTCATCTCACAAAGACCCGTTCCAAAATTCGTTGTGAAACGCGAGATTTGGGCATTTTCACCAATTTTCCGCAGTAAGGGCACAACTCAAAATCAGTCAACTTTTTCAATAGTCGTTGAAAAATAGTTGTCAAAAATTCATGAAACAGATAGTCCTTCAGCCCCTTTCAATGATAAAGCTTGCTTCAGATAGAATTGGAACAAAAGCAATTGCCTGTATTTCAGTTATTTATTATTGAATTCAAGATCTTTTTTTATACAAATGAAGCGTATTCTTTATACTTTTAAGAAAAAATACGGATAAAATTATTCTCCACGGTTTCGAAGGAATTCTCGAATATTTCCTGTAACACGGCTCATTAGGCGGTGCACACCGTTTTTTTGCCACAGCTGCAATTGCCCTGCCAAATCATAAAATTTCGTGCAAATTTGTCGGCAAAAACAAATTTAAATTTGGCTGGAACATCCCCCGAGCCGATGCCAAGTAAAATTTGTGACCTTGGATTTGCCCGAAGTTAGCCTTGACATAGGTTTCATCGTCCATCAGAAGACACCCGTCGAGCTTGGTCAGGACCTGGTCGTATAGCTTCCGAGCACGAATTTTGGCAACACTATTCTGTTTATAGTTCGATCTGGCTGTTTGCTACCTCAATACGACTTGATTCCTTCCCGGAGTCGAGTTCTCCTCACGCTACTATGGGCAGCACCGAATTTTCTGGCCAAATCCCGATCCGACACTTTGGGATTCCTCGTAATCGTCTTCAAAATCTTACCACGCAGTTTCCGGCCGACAGTTCCACTCCGACGATTGGCTTAAGGCTTCGGAATCGTCGTCAATGTTTCCCTATACCGTTTGATAACGCGCCAAACGGAATTTCTGGGCAATTTCAGCTGTTTTGATAGCCTAGATGTAGACTACAATGGATTTTCCAAATAACTGTGCACAATTTTTTCCCTTTCGACTTCCATGTTGATTGTTTACAAAATACAGTCGATTTGCGGAATGTCAAAAATACATACGTGAAGCTGACAAAATTCCCGACACGTGGGCGCCAAGAACTTCCAAATCCGTCCACCAGGAGCGCCACAATATGAGCAAGAGTTTGTTCCAATTCTAAATGAAGCAAGCTTTACAACAATCAAAATTTGTTTACTTTTGTCAAATGATGAGAGAAATAGGTGAATTTGCAGGAGGTGCTTCATGATTGCCAATTTTCAAACGCTTATTCTGAAAATTCACATTTTTTGAGTTGTGCCCCTATTGCAGGAAACCGACGATATTTGAACGATGTGTTGGCGACGGGGTCCACCGCCCTGAATTCACGTTCACCAGTTTTGGGCCACCGCACTTCCTGCCCAAGTAACGACGGTGCTGAAGCCTTATTGCATACAGATATAAGGTGTATTTAGAGCAATCATTACTTTACATGAACACTTAAGGTTGATTTAAAGTGGAAATGGCAATTATGCGACTGAATTAAGATTATACTAGTATAATCTTAATTTGATTCTATAATTGCCCATTTCCACTTTAAATCAACCTTAAGTTTGCATGTATGGTAATGATTGCTCTAAATACACCGTATATCTGCATGCAATAAGGCTTCAGCACCGTGGTTACTTGGGTGTATAGTAGCCACGGACACACCAACTTTCTGCAATTCACGAGCCAAAAGGCTCACTCATCCATGTTCGGACCTTAAATGAACATGGATGTTCCAGGTATCGAGTTTCCAATCGGTTTCCGAGAGTATCGTTCGCATATTTTATTTCTTACTTCATTTTTCGAAGTGTTGAAAGGCTTCGACAGGCTACCTTACCGGGGTCGCGCTGCCTACATCGCGTTGGTGGGGCTGCCACGTTAGGTATAGCTGACGCAATACAGTGTTTCATATTCAGCCGCTGGATGCCAGAACAGACGCTGTTTGAGCCGCACCTCCTTGGTGTACAGACGCTTGGGACGTACCTCCTCAATCTAGGACAATACTGCCCAGGCTGCACTACCAGCTAAGCACACAACTTTTAGCTGGCGGTCTTTGCCATCATTTGACCCGTGGAAGCATGAGGTAGGAACTTGTGAGTACCAGAGCTATGTTGGACGCTCTCCTTTTCGACTCACCGTTTTGCAGCCCAATAATAATATTGTTATTATTGTGAATAAAAGACTGATTTCTAGGGTATAACTTTTTTCACAAACGTTGGATCACTTTGCGGTCTTCGACAAAGTTGTTTGGCATATAGTCACCTACAATAATACCAAAGGGTTTGTTTATTGAACGCTTACAGCGCCACCTAGCGGCAAAATTCGAAAACTTTAAATTTCTGCATACATTTGGCCAAGTTTTTCCATACAAACTTCACGCGTTTTGAGCGCCTCCTTAGGCTTAACCGATTTTGCTAAAATTTTGAACGTAGCTTCTGGGAGTCCAAAACAACTGATTTAGGAGGTAAGACTTGGCATTTCTCGAAATTTTTGTTTTTCATATAAGTGTGGGCCACCCTAGTATGCGTTCAATAATCCATAGCATTATGGTCAGTCGTAAAACTTTCTGATTCGGACATAGTAACTGAAGTAGGTTCCCCTAAAATGGCTTAGTTTGGCCAACCATGAGCTAGGGACGGCAGGACCATAGACTAACTTGAAGACCTGAAAGTACCGAAGAAAACAATTGAGTTTTGTGTGTCCAATGGCGAACAATAATATTCATTACCTTGTATTTCTGCCGCGTTATTTGCATTTGTGTAAATTATTTTTAGTGTGTCACATTATGACGCCGCTGGTAGGACGATCAATCGTCAAGCTCAAGCAAAACCTTTGCGAGTGCCACGGCTGGGTAATCGACTAACAAGCAAATTTTCAAATAGATCGTAAAATCAATGAATGTATGTAATTATTCTCAATTAGAATGATCTGTTTGTCTGAGCTGTTAGTGTTGAGGTTAACTTTTAGGCTAAAACTAGTCGAATCATTATTTCAGCCTTTCGTAAGTCAGCCTTTTGTACGTAACCCCTCGTAATGTCCCCCAATCGGACTGGAAAAGGGAACAACCTACAGCCATACATCCTCGTGCTCATCATTCTACCATGAGAGTATAGAAAGTGAAAGCAGCTCAACGGAAACCAGTTCGTTATAGAAAAATAAAATAGAATACGTTTAGGCGCTGTACATAGTGTAAGTACAGCTTCCAATTGGAATCGCTCACGTAATGCCCTACTGGACAAAAGAGCTGTAGGGTAAAAATATAATTTGGACATGTATGTAATTTGGACATGCACGGCAATGTATGTCTTGTTCCGGGGAGCTAATAAAAGAAGATACTTTTCAATATCGATTATTGGATCAAACAGACCCTATTCTGATGACTTACGTTGAGAATACGCTTAGCAATTGAGAATTTACTTCAAAATTATCGAAAATATAAATTATTTTACTAATTCACCTCAAAATCGTTGAATTAATAATTGTAAGAAATTTAAAAGCCTTAGGGCAATGAAAAATGTTCAATAAAGAAGCATTAGGCAGCCAAGCTCTTAACATTCATCTAGAACACTTAAAATAGATGATGTCCAAAATACATTACAAGTTTTCAACTTAAATATATTTTGGTCATCTGACGAACTACATGGGGATGCTGTGCGATTGCATACTTGGAGGCGTATTCTGTGGGTCTGGCGATATTTCATCAATTTTAACAAAAATTGTAATAGTTTCAAAATAGATGTCTGTTAAGCGAAAAAAAATGATTATTTGCAAGGAAATATTTGTTAATTAATGCTGCTTTAATGATCTAGCAGTATTCAAGGCTTAACATTGAGATAAGTATATACCTGAGGGTGTCCAAAACATATATTCGGTGTCCAAAATGCAATTCTAACAGGCGATTGGAAATTGTGATTTTGACGTAGGACTACGTCTCTCTTTTCTATACCGGGTGTCATTCTAAATTTTCAGAAATCGGCCGCGTTACGTTTGAAGTGGAGATTTTGAGCGTTAATAACTCAGCCATTTCTCGTTGAATTTTCAAAATTATGGCTCCAATCGATTGGAAATCTTTACACCAATTATGTACA